>NW_024871108.1:292500-350000 GCF_019054845.1 Dipodomys spectabilis | reverse complement strand
CCCTCACCCCGAAGTATATCACTTTATATCTCCTTCGTTAGAGGGTGCCTAAATTCTATTTACTAAAACAAATGTATTTGGTGACTACATCTGTGATATATCACTCACTGAATATTAGATCTTAGGGGAAAAAAACCCATCCATCTCTTTCCTCTCCCGAGCCTGACTTGGCAGTTAAGAGTCTTTTTTTTTTTTTTTAATTTTCACGTCTGTCTTGGGCTTGAACTTGGAACCTTAGACCATCCCTGAGCTCTTTCACTCAAGGCTGGCGCTCTACCACTTTGAGCCACAGCGCCACTTCTGGTTTTCTGGTGGTTCATGGGAGATCAGAGTCTCACGGACGTTCCTCCTGCCACGGGCTGGCTTTGAACCTTGATCCTCAGATCTCAGCCTCCTGAGTAGCTGGGGTGACAGGCGGGAGCCACCAGTGCCAGGCTTCTACTCTACTCTTTAAATAAATAAATAAATGCATATATATATATATATATATATATATACATATGTCTTTTTAAAAATAGATCAAGATCAAAATCATGTAAGTCATGGAAATGTGGCTTTTGTTTGCAACACAGAATGCCAAGCAAAGGTAATGGAACTTTGTCCCCTCCACCCCCAGTAGTTCCTGAAGGATTGGGGTACCCGGGGGCGGGGTAGGGGAGGCAGGGACTTAGGTTCAACGTCTGCCTCTGGTTTGGGGGTCTGTTGTTGTAATTGGTCCGTTTTATTACTCATACTTTACACACATCGTTAAGCATTTGTACAAAGGGGTTGGAAACCCACACGTCCGTGTGTAAGGACGAAACATCTTGATCCACGTCGCCCCCCATCCCCCATCTCTTCCCCCCTCCACCCCTTTCCTCCAATCACCTGGCTCCATTTTCCTGGTATTCATTTTGTTAGACTGTAAGTTAGTTGTTGGAAGGACTTCCCCCATTGGAATTCTCCTCTGCATATACTGTACTTCAGTTAATATGTTTGGGACTCCATGTGTATAACCAGTAAATGTCTAGTGTGTGTGTGTGTGTGTGTGTGTGTGTGTGTGTGTGTAATTTACATCTAACTTCCACATTCATTCTTTGTCTCTGTGGCCTGGGCCTACAGGCTCTCTCCAAGTCAATAAACATTCAGCATTAGTAAATGCCCTGTAATCGGATCAGCCCAACCTAAGGCATCGAGGGCTAATTTCATTTGATGCTAAAAGTCTGCCAGGTGCATTCGTGGGAGGGATATTAAAAAGACAAACAAGAAAACAACAAAAAAAAGTACAAAACCACTCCACAAGGCGTTTCCAAAGGAGATTTAAACATGGTCATGATGCTACAGTCGAAAGATATTCTCTGTCATGTTGATAACTACTTATAGCTAGAAAGACCATAGTTTCCATTCATTAGTATCCTCTTTGTACTTCTAAATGGCTACGTGTGAGTCCTTAATCTATGGAGAAGATACTTGTCAACTGGAAGTCGACTCTATACTGTTGAAACAACATTCTAAGAACTCTTCAGAGACATTGTTAGCTCAAGGAACTATTGTTGTGGTTGTTATTATTATTTGTGTCAGACCTGGGACTTGAACTCGGGGTCTGGGCACAGTTCTTGAGCTTTATCCGCTCAAGGCTGGTGCTCTACCATTTGAGCCACAGCCCCACGTCTGCCATTTTGGTGGATTATTGGAGATAGAGACTCTCAAACTTTCCTGCCTGGGCTGGCTTTGAACCGTGATCCTCAGATCTCAGCCTCCTGAGTAGCTGGGATGACAGGCGTGAGCCTGTGAATTTAGCAGCCCCTAGACAGGCAGCAAGAGACCCCTTCCCAGGGTTGGTCTATCAGCAGAGGAAAGAGAGTCTCTCCTGTGTTGCAGGCATCTGGCAGGATGTAAGTGGATCTGATTACAAACGTCTTTCCTGCAGGGTGGAGATAATCGATCTTTTGAAGTCAAGCAGACAAAAGATGGAGAAAATGACCCCAGCTTGCTGAAGCCAGGCCCAAACGAACCCCACACGGAGGCCTGGAATTTCCAGCACGTTCACCAATCATTTCTGACTCAAGCAAAGGTAGTCTGAGTATGTATGAGCTGTTACGAAATGATGAATATAATAGCTAAGGTCAAACTGGGCACCGGTGGCTCACGCCTAACATCCCAGCTACTCAGTAAGGCTGAGGATGGCCGTTCAAAAGCCCACAGTGGGAGAGAAAGTTCCAGAGACTCTCATCTCCATTGAACCACCAAAAAGCAGGAAGTTCAGTTGTGGCTCAAGTGGTAGAGCACTAGTAGCCTGGTGCACGAAAGTTCCCCGGGCCCTGAGTTCAAGCCCCAGGACCAGCACACACACACACACACACACACACACACACACATACACACACACACACACACACACACACACACACAGAACTAAGGCTATACAAAACTTTAAATCCAGCTTTTGATGTAGAATTCAACAAGGGTGTTTATACTGATAGCCTCCCAATCCTATCTATGGTTGGCATTTTGTGAAATGCTTCATTTCTCACTATTCCTTCGGCTTCGTTTTGTTCTGGGTATAACTTTATAAATGATGTAAAAATAGACACCTTTAGATGCAGTTTTATGGTGCCTGAATTCCCCCCCACCCCAATAGCTTTAATCCTATACGTTTGTCTGTTTTGTCAGGTACTTGGATTTTTTGTAACCTCTGACTTGATGTTGCTTGCTTACCATCGAGTTCTTTTTGTTCACAACTACAGAGGTTAAGAAACCTGCCCAAGTTTACCCAGCACAAAGCAAGCAGTGAAAATTAGATCTGGACAGGTGCATACTTGAACTGGAGCTCAGAATTTGCACTCTTTCTGGCGCGAGAGCATTGGGGGTTCCTAGGGAGAGCGGAAAGGTCAGAGTGCTTTTAACACTCGCATTGTGATCGTAACTCAGGGGAAAGAAAGAGCTGCTGTTAATTGGAATTAATTGGACTGTAAGACTGACGGGAGAGAGGGAGAGGGGAAGGTGGAGGGAGGAAGGAGACGGAGGAATGAGAGACAGAGAAAAGAGAGAGCAGATGGAGACCAAGGCGGGGGAGAGAGAGAGAGAGAGAGAGAGAGAGAGAGAGAGAGAGAGAGAGAGAGAGAGAGAGGGAGAGAGAAAAGAGAGATAAAAAGAAGGGAAAGAGAGAGGAAAAAAGCATAGCAGGAGAGAGAGGAGAGACAGAGGGAGAAAGGAAGAGGCTAGAGTGGGGAGAAAGGAAAAAGAGAGAAAAGAATGAGAGAGTCAGAGAGGGAGGGAGACAGGAGAGAGAAAAGGAAGAGGGGAAGAGAGGAAAAGAGAAAGAGGGGAGAGAAAAGTTAACAACAGAGAGAGAAAGAGGGAGTGAGGGACTGGGAAGAATGAGAGAGAGAGAGAGAGAAGGAGGGAGGGAAGGAGAAAGAGGAGAGAGAGACAGGAGAGAGAGAGAAAGAAGAGACCCAGAGAGAGAGATACAGAGAGAAACGAGAGTCAGAAAACAAAGGAGAGACAAGGAGAGAGAGAATAGACAGAAGAGAGAGAGAGAAGAGGCAGAGAGGCTTGTCCTGTCCACAAACACCTGTTGGGCTGGATGGCAGATGCTACCGGGGTGCGTTACGTGGCCTTTTCTCCTGGTGACAAACCAGTTTAGGAAAACACTAAGGGAGAAGCCTTGAACCCCCCAACTCCTGTCTCCACAGAGCCCGATGGTGCCCCAGACATGATGGGAATGAATGGTGGAGTGAGTTGTATCATTCCATCACCAACAATAAGTTGAGAGACCATGGATACATGAGACCCTTGGACAAGCCAGGGGTTCAAGGCCCGGTGGCTCCCGCCTGTCACCCCAGCGACTCAGGAGGCTGAGATCTAGAGGATCACAGTTCAAAGCCAGCCCAGGACAGAAAAGTCTGTGAGACTTTGATCTCCCACGAACCACCAGAAAACCAGACTTGGAGCTGCGGCTCCCGTGGTAGAGCACCAGCC
Source organism: Dipodomys spectabilis (assembly GCF_019054845.1). NCBI lineage: Eukaryota > Metazoa > Chordata > Mammalia > Rodentia > Heteromyidae > Dipodomys > Dipodomys spectabilis. The sequence goes on along the minus strand of NW_024871108.1, from coordinate 346,037 downwards.
TTGAATGAAAGAGCTCAGGGACAGCGCCCAGGCCCTGAGTTCAAGACCCAGGACCAGCAAAACAACAAATAAACAATAAACAGAGACTCAAAACACACTGAAGCCGGGAATAGAAGCACGCCGTGGAAAACTGGTTTATAGAATTGGAAGGAGCAAAACGTACCTGGAGCTAAAAAGGATGGTTGGTTCTGACGGTGGTGATGATAATGGCACTATGTAAAATAAAATTGTCTTCAGCCCCTGTTTTTCTGGCTCACACGTGGTATTCAGCCCAACAACGAGAGTTTCCCTCTACTCCTGGCTGCACACAATGTAAGTACCCTTCTACCTCTTCTTCTGAGCCAGGAAGACATATCAACTGTGATATGTCAACTACATTTCACGTCTAATTGGAAAAAGGGAAAACACACTTGTCAGGCGGTGGTAAGAAATACTTCTCTTTCGCCGTGATCTTCTTTTCAGCCTGTTCTCTGACCCACAGGACTGCTGCTTAAAATCAACCTAGATAAAAAGCGTAGGAAATGTTATATAGTAAACGCAGGCCTACAAGATATTTGAGATTTAAAGAAAAAAAAACAACACAAACAGCACCAAGAAGTGAGATTTAGGGCTTGGGCTTTGTATATTCTTTTGAAGCATTTTTGTTTTCATTCGGCCATGTCTAAGTATTTGTGAGAAGTGTTTTTTGTTTTTCGTGTTTTTTTTTTTTTCTTTTCCCCAGCCCTCTTTTTCTCAGACATCGCTTCACGGAGTGAAGATAAAATTTGTGCGTCTCTGGGGATTTTAGGAAACAGAGAAAGGTGGATGGGGGAAGTGGAAAGGCAGGGAGAAAGTTCAATTGTCAAGCCATTTGATCGTTCTGAATTTTACCCAGGGGAACACTCATTCTTATTGTCAGAAGCAGAGGAAATTTAGGAAGCAAGAAACACAATTCAAGTGGGAAGAAATCTCAAGCCAATGACACACACACACACACACACACACACACACACACAAACTGAATGATAATATTTTACAGGTTGGGAAGCAGTTTTAATCCAAAGGACTTTTCTTTGAACAAACACAGTTCTTCAGCTACTGTCAATTTGTCAATTCCTCACAGTGACAAGCTTACATAACCAGCAGAATGATATTTGAAGGAAAATGCACTTCTCCTTTTAAAGATTAATTTAGATCTTCTTTTTTTAAAGAGCAGTGCTTGCAAATAGCATTTTCATGTGAATTGTACAGATGTTTTACAATCAGCAAACACGGCTAGAGATATTTTCTAATTATATATGTGTGTAAGGACATGTATGTGTCTATGATTTTATGTATATGCACATAGGTATGTGTGTGCAAAAGTGCATTTGATGTCTGTGTGCATTTCTGTATAGGCATAGATCTATAAATACTCAACACGTTTTTTTTGGTTCTGCTATAGTTTTTGTTCCTGTAACTTTTTAAAGGAATGACTGCTAGAATGAATAACCTTTATGATTCCTATTAAGACAACAGTGCATTTTACTTACTCTCAAATTGTTCAACTATATCTACTTGGTGTTATAGGTTGGACTGGGAATAATGAGTATTTGATTCACTTTTCCTTGCAAAATCGTTGTTATGTCCTTTTTTCCGAAAAAAAATCAAATGCAAAAGGTCGTTGAGTAATAGGTGTAGAATACTAGATTTAGGGTGGTATGTACATTTTCAAGTTTTTAAGGTCTTTCTAGGGGCTTTGGTTTCGGTGCGAGGAATCTGCGTGTCATGTTCATAGGAAATTGCTTGTCACTCTAGCCGATGCATCTTTGGCAAAGGTTCTGCACCAAATACTCAACACAGAGGTACACAGAGAAGACCTGTGGTCTTGGAGATTTCATTATATAAGAAAAGGCAGGAACGGCACAGATTGTCACAAGATATATGGACACAATCTAGCCCGATCACGGGAAAACTCAAAGAATAGCCATTAGACTTTCAGTCTCAGTAGATCATATATTTTTTTTCAGCAATGACAAATGTTGATCTCTTCACATTTTTAAAAAAAAATTTGGGGTCCACCTCAAGAAACTGTTAAATCGTTTCCAATAAAACCTGTCACGACGGCTTTCATGGAGTATGTTATAATTGGTATGATCTTAAACGTATTACCCATTATACCACGAGGGTTACAAAGGAAGAGAACAAGGTAGAGGAATATTACAAGAAAGGTTTTTCATCATTTAAGCTGGTTGATGAAGATTTAGTGTATTCACGAACGGATGTGTTGGATTGAATTGAGTTGAATTTGTACAACTACTTAAAGTGTGTGTGTGTGTGTGTGTGCATCTTTAAGTAGTTGTCCAGAGAGATGTCAATTCAAAATGTCCATTCATAAGAACAATGCATCTCAATCAATATCACCCCACCCATCTTTCTCCCCCATCCCCATCCTCCATCTCAGTAAATATTTATAATATTACTAGAGAAGGAGGAATCTGAGATCAGCTGCCACCAAGTTTTCCTCTCTCTATCTGACATGGGTCCTGTCTTTTCTGAATGATATTTCCAAGTACCATTTAATGTATTCTCTTACTAATGAGGGCGCCTTCCATCCATGTTTCAGACTCACACAGATTTCTCTCTCAGTACCCCATCCAAGAAACTTCCCGTCGTTTCCCTTGTGATTCAGTGGGTGAACGAATACGCTAAAGTACTACAATCAGCCCAACTCCACTCCCACAGGGCCAAAGTTCAAAAGTTAAAGGTTTCAACGGAAGGAAGTCGGATCTTTCATCCCAAGTACAAATTTAGCTGGCACCCATAAGTTCCAATAACCTACCCTCATTCTTTTCATGGTGGTGACTTCCAGAAAGATGTTGCTCTGAAGGAAATCTAACCGAGGTATTTTTGGCAGTCCTTCTGTGTGGAGAATTAGAAAAAGAAATCAAACAATTATATGAAGGAGAACAACCCATCAGCACAATTCTGTCTAGAAAAGATACCGTTCCGGGTAATGAGATGGGAGGGTCAAAACTATACTAAACATTTGCTCAATTTGATTATTTGTTCCCCACCCATAGGGACTTAGGCAGGATAGTTCCAAGAAATGAGAATAAAGCATTTCTCTAAGATCTGCTACTTAGAATATATTCAAGCTGACAAAGATAGTGACAGAGGAAATTTTACTGGCAATTACAAGCTCACAGATGATTCTTTAGGAAAAGGTAATATACTTTTAAGTACACCAAAAGTGCTTTTCATCATACCCGGCACCTCCTGGGAAAACTTTGAAGAGTGTAGTCAAGAAAAATCTATTTATTCTATATTCTGCTGCTTTTTCTCCCTCCTCCCCGGCTTCTTTTATTGGAAAGTACAATGATATAATTATTGAGTTATCCTGAAGGTCACATCTGTGTTTTATAACCCTTTTCCTCCATTCTCTAAAAACATGCAAGTTACTTGATTTTTGTCTCATCCTAAAATTAATCTTCCTATTTCCTTTGGAAAACCCTTTGCAGGAAAAGAAAGGAACTCAGGGAGATCCTCACAATGTGTTTGGCTGACTTGACTCACCAGAGCTGTGTGTTCTGTAGTTTGATTTTTTTTGGAGGTCAGAGGGTACCTTTCTCATTTGAATATTTTTAAAATAAAAACATAGGATATGGTATAGTAGCGTACCTATCCAGTATAGATCGTCTATACATCAGTCATTGGCTACGTGACTCCTTAAAATAATTTACTTATTTAAAGTCTTTATCTCTTAAATCCTTATAATTGGATTTTTATGGGTTCAATCTCCTATTCCTTACCTGTCAAAATATATTTAAATAAGATTTTTAAAATATTTACATATGGCATTTAGATCCTTGCTATAGGTGGTTGTGTGTGTGTGTGTGTGTGTGTGTGTGTGTGTGTGTGTGTGAGTCTTGGGGCTTGAACTCAGGGTTTGGGTACTGTCCTTTAACTTTTTCGTTCAAAGCTGGTATTCTACCACTTGAGCCACAGCTCCACTTTGGGCTTTTTTGGTGGTTCATTGGAGATAAGAGTCTCATGAATTTTCCTGCCCAGCCCGGCTTTGAACCACGATCCTCAAATCTCGGCCTCCTGAGTAGCTAGGATGACCGACGTGAGCCACCAGTGACCAGATTTCTCTCATCCAGATAACTTTTAAGAACTTCGACAGTGTTTTCTATTTCTCAACAACAATAACAAAAAACCCCACAGAATTACCAAAGCATTTTCTCATTAGTATGTTTTTCTTCGTATTTGAGTGTTTCAACTTCACTGTGTTGGGTTATCGTATTGTATAGACATTCTAAACTCTCCTCTCTCTCTCTCTCTCCTCCGATTCTCTCTTCCCCTTCTTTCCCACTCCCTCTCTGATTTCCTTCTGTCCCCTCTCTTTTTCTCCCTCCCCTCTTCCTCCTTCTGCTCTGACTGTTTGTAGATACAAAATTCTATCTCATAGCTTTTTTCCCCTTATATTTTAATAATTCATTTTACAGCTCATACTTAACACCCTGAACACTACTGATGGCTTCCTTCTTTCTTTTTCTGTTTTATAAGGCTGCAGATTTATTCCCAGACACCCAAGTTTTGCAATTGTAGCCTGAGGATAAACAAGTACATTAGCCCATACATAGTAATGTGGACACGCTCTCTAAAATAAGACACAGAGAAACCAACAATATGCTGAATTCGCGCAGAACTCATTAAGCGCTGAAGATTCAATTTAACAAAAGGGCTCTGATTAATAAAAGAGTGAACCTTATGAATCGCATCTCTGGAGACAAAAGCAAGCCTCTTGGAGCATTGACCAACTTCAAGATGAATCCTGTCTCGCTCTCCAAGTGTTCACGATTCACCTTTCATTTACGTCGGGCAGGGATTTAATAAAACGATTGTTGCCACTCGAGCTTATACTACACAATGAGAGAAAAAAAAATTATCAAAAATAAGGTGATTGTTCTCAGCGCTAGACCTGAAGAGTCAACTACCGAGGCGATGAGGAAGCATCTAAGGCAAGTACAATGGAGGTGGAGAGCGAACTACTTCCAAGTTGGGATTCTTTGATTGGCCAGCAAGTAGAGTGAAGAAGACAATTTAACGAAGTAGCTGGGATTTCGAGCCTTCCCATTGGAGGTCGCCTGGTGAACCTTGGGGTCTTGAAAAACACATGGAAGACAATAGAACAGTGAACTGATTATTCTTGTACTCCAATCTTTTGCCCAAGGCCCTTTGAGAAGTTTTACTCATCGGTGTGTACTGGGAATGCATGCACCCCAGGACCGAAGGACAATTTAAGAGAATAGTGCAAAAGAATATGTTAATGTGGTAAAAATCTGAGATGAGTCTTGTTCCGTGACCCAAACTTGCTACCTACTTTCTTTCTATTTATGTACAACACTCGCATCTACTTTGGTGTGTTTGTGTATGTGTGCGCTGTTCCTGGGGCTTTTGAACTCATAGCCTGGATTGCTGTCCTTGAACTTTGTACTCCAGGCTGGTGCTCTACCACTTGAGCCACAGCTCCACTGACAGCTTTTTTGTTATACTTGATTCATTGGAGATAAGAATCTCCTGGATTTTTATGCCTGGGCTGGATTTGAACCCTGATCCTCCCATTTCAGACTCTGGATGATGATAGGCATGAGCCACCAGGGCCTGGCTTTACTTTTGTATTTTTTTGAAGTATTATGCCCATGTACGAGTTAAATACGTGCGTGTTAAAAAAGAACACAACGTCACTATGGCTAATAGAATTTAAGGAGGACAAAATGACAGCCAGGCATGCAAATCTCCCAAATGTCAAGCTCATAAAAGTCTGTGGAAGTTGAATTCACGGATAGAATTTTAAGCCGGAGAAGCTGAAATATCTTCTATCATCTTGAAGTGCAGATGTAAGATGACACTACCATCTCTATTTTAAGACTCGGGAGTGTGTTTTGATAATATTCTGCTAGGATTTTTCTGTAGCAAATTGCCAACACGAAAGAGAAATGTGAGCAAATTTTTGTTAAATAATCTCCACTTGGTGGCTTCTTCTAGTTGTTTAAGGTTTGAGTCATCTTACCAGTCAGGTAAGACATTCAAGAATCATGATGGAGATTCCTTATTGTCAAGTAGAAATGCTTATTGTTTTGGTAGGTATTAGGCAGACTACCTGTATATCAATGGGAATCAACCAGGCTCCAAGAGGAATTTTCTCCTCACTGGTTAGGATTGGGAAAGTGTCTGAGAAACGTTGATTCTTTGATTCCAAGGGCCGGTAACAGGTGAATTTATCTCCCTCCCGGCCTGCTAGTTTGATACCTTAACTGCTACTTCCCATTAGGAAGTAATTATCTTTAAACTGAACCACTGTGAGAAGAAGGTATCAGCGTTTTAAAGAAGGTATCAGCGTTACAGACAGTGACGTGAGAAATTAGGAAAGTAACACAACCACTTAAAATCCTTCAAAGCAAAGTAGACAAAGCGCTGTACCACGAAAAGATTCACGCTGCTCTAGAATATTCTTACTTAAGGCTCCCTAAGTTTGTATTTGTGAGATGGTGTTCATTGGCTTGAATTTACTCTTGCATATTTTTGATTTAGGAACCGCATGCATTCATTTCAGTGCATTATATAGGCTTTTAAACAAGAATTCACATGATGCCACTTTTATATCTCTATTTTATTTTCCTTAACTATTTTTTCCCCTCCTTTTATTTTTTTGTCAGGCATAGGTAGGGCTTAAACTCAGGGCCTGGGCTCTGTCTCTGAGCTCTTTTTGTTCAAGGCTGGCCGCTCTACCACTTAAGCCACAGCTCTACTTCCAGTTTTCTGGTGGTTTATCGGAGATCAGAGTCTCATGCACTTTCCTGTCCCAGGCTGGCTTTGAACTGTGATCCTCAGATCTCAGCCTCCTGAGTAGCTGGGATGACAGGCGTGAGCCACCGGAACCTGGATTTTTGTCCTCTTTTTTGTTATTAAGTAGTTGTACAAAGGAGCTGCCACTGGATAAAGCAGTTTATGGATACAATATATCTTCCACCACCCCTCCCCACCCCTTCCCTCCTTCTTCAATTTTGTAGAATATACATTCTCCTCCACATTCTCCTTTCTGATTTTTAATCCATCATCCAACACACACACATACACACATACACACACACACCGAGGATAATTTAAAAATATTGGGTAACGTAGATCAAACCAATGGAAAATGCAGTTGGCAGACTTCCTCCTATTTGGGTGAGTCTTCCTGAAACTTAACAAGATAAAAACTTGGTTTTCGCCACACAGTTTGAAAAGCCACAAGCATGAAAATGGACAGACCATACTCGTCACGTCTAGAAAAACCTGATATCACTATAACCCCAGTAAATATATCAATATAAAAAGACAAAACACAAACCTGAGACTTCAACTTCTTTCCACACACTCTCTGGGCTGGATGTTAACACAGGCGTAAAAAAAAAGATATATATATATATACCATATACTTGAAGATGCATTTTATTAAAAAAACCCAACAAATCCCTCTCGCCAGGCGTAAATCAATAGCAAGCTTTAGTGGGCTGCCTGTTTGTGAAGAGTAACAAATAGAAAGGTTAGCGTGGAAGTTAATGGTTCTAGCAGGAATAAAACCGAGTTAAAAGGTGTGGGAAAAGGGCTCGCTCAAGTGCTTCATTAACCTTCCAGAAACCTCCAGTGTATCTTTGCCCCAGTGATTACAACCAATCTGACTCGAGATTCCTCTCGCCTTCGGCTGATTTGCCCCTTCTGCGGCTCAGCACGGTTTACATTTCTCAGGATGGATTTATTTCCCATCATTATGACATGATTGCTAAAAAGGAAAAAATAAATAAAAGTCCAACCCGGGGAAAGGTGGATTATGAAGTACGTCATTACGGACTGGCTTTCTTTTGTTGGTTTTTTTTTCCTCTCTAAATCTTCTTCCATGTATTTATGTATTTATTGGTGTATTTACGTATGTATGTATTTATTTGAATCTATATCAGCTTCAAACTTTCCAAAAGTATGAATATACGGGGGAGAGGAAGGAGTCTCTTTTTGATGACAAGGACATTGGTCCCGGGTACTAGGCTGAAAACCATTCTTTTCTCTTATACCCGAGGTGTGTCATTGACTGAAATATTGACGAAGGAATTGAAATCCTTCAGGTGATCTTTATATCTCTTGGAGAGTTTTTCTTCCCCATCACCCGGTTCACATGACAAAGATGATTTGTTATTGCTTTGCTGGTGATTTCTTGTTTGTTTTTTGATTTTGGTTGGCGTAAGGGAAGGATATAGATTTAATGAACCCCCCCCCCCAGATAAATGACATTCTGATCATGCTAATCGAAAGTCACCTTGTAACACACAAAGGTGTGAACCCCGAGTTGAAATCCTTCCTGTGCCATCATGGTAGTTTGCCTCTGTGTTCTAGAATTATCTCTCCTGAGTCATTCCCACCTTTGCAGAACTCTGGCCATCCTACCCCAAGTCTCTCTTGCTTTTATTTTTTTGTTGTTTGTTAAACAAAGCAAATGTTTAAAAATGAGCAGACAGGGCTCCCCTCTCCCAGCCAGCCCAGCTGCAGTGGGGAATGCTAGTATAAGATGGTCGAGTTACCCTTTGGAGAGGAAAAACAAAACAACACAAAACAAAAACCAGCCTTTGGGAGACATTCACAGCCTACCAGTTTGGGCTGTGAAATCCCAGCCATAGTTTTCTTTCCAAATTTTCCAGTTGGTAATCCATCCTGATTCATGAGAGAGAGAGAAAGAGAGAGAGAAAGAGAGAGAGAAAGAGAGAGAGAGAGAGAGAGAGTCTTTTCCTATTTCCATATCATCCTAAAATAAAGTTCTTGAACAATTTTCTTTCCCTCTATCCCCCCTACCCCCTTTCCCTAAAGAAGAGCAAATTCCTAATTAGAGGAGGAGTTTGTGTTTGGATCTTATCCTCTACATGAAATCTGTTATAAATGGATCCTGCCAAAAAATCTCCAACCGTAATGTGCCAATTTTGTAATAGGTTTTGTACTCCAGTTTCTCTCTCTCTCTCTCTCTTTTTTTGTCCTCTCTAAATCCAAATTCTCTGTCTTTTTTTTTTTTGGAAAACATTTTGTCCTTGAAAACCCTTTGGATATTTTTTTTTCCTGTTTAAATCTCCCTTGCAATATTCTTGTTTTAAAAGATGATGGGTAGGTGTGTGTCAAGCTCTCCCAGCCAAGATGACTACAGACGAAAGAAAAGAAAAAAGAACACACACACACACACACACACACACACCCACCACCACCACGTTAAGTGTGGGTTTTGGCACAACTAGCCCGCTAATCTCCTTTTGTGCCTGTCCTAGAGCTGGTTTTGATGAACCCGAATTCTTATCTCCTTGCCACAGCTCCGGGCAGCATTGTGGCTGGGTTTTTTTGGGGGGGAGGCTATCGATCCATGTGCTAGCTAAAACCCTGTCCAGATCTTTGTTGAAGCAGACAGCGTCCCTGGAACCGACTGTAAGGTTGGAAACGTTATGTGGAGGCCCCGAATCTCTTTGATGGCCCCAGACGGAACGAAGGTTCCAGCCGTAGAGCTTTTGCCCACAATGACTCTGGCTCTTTGACATGTTGATTTTTTTTGTTTGTTTGTTTTTTAACCTACTGTGCCAGGATGTGTTTGAACACATAAACTCTTTCTATATTTGGCCACGGGTAATAGAGCTTTCTGCAAAGAATGTCACAGTTACCACCGAGTGGTTTGCTTCCCGTGCCAGAACTTGGCCCATAAACACAGAAGGTGAAATTGTAGGGAACCGCTGACTTCCTTAGCTGGAGTAAATTTTGCTTTTGTTCCCCTCTTAAAAAAGCAAAAAAGGAAAGTGTTATTCCCCTACTTTTGTATCATTTTTTTAAAAAACCAAAGCTTTCTTGGAGGGGGTCTCTGGGATGGGCATTTGGGTCTCAGAACTTTTGTTTGCAAGAGAAAAGAAGTTGGGGATTGTTGGCTTTTTGTCCTTATTTTCTCCTCTTTGGTTTGACTCGTTAGGAGTGTGAGGTTTGTTATAATTTGGCAAGAGGTAGGTTTTCTTATCACACTGCCATGTCTTAACAGATGCTGGAGGGGATGTGGACAGAAGGGAACCTTACTGCCTTGTTGGTAGGAGTGTAAACTTGTTCAACCACTTTGGAAAGCAGTATGGAGGTTCCTCAAAAGACTCCACATAGAACTCTCCTATGACCCAGCAATCCCACTTTTGGGCATTTACCCAAATGATCACAAACAAGGCCACACTAAAGCTACCAGCATGACTATGTTTATTGCAGCATTATTTACTATAGCTAAGATATGGAACCAACCCAGATGCCCCTCAGTAGATGAATGGATCAAGAAAATGTGGTATATATACACAATGGAATTCTATGCCTCCATCAGAAAGAATGACATTGCCCATTTGTTAGGAAATGGAAAGACTTGTAAAAAATTATATTAAGCCAGGCCCAAAGAAACATAGGTCCCATGGTTTCCCTTATTTGCAATATCTAGTATATGTCTGAGTCAAGCAGAAAAGGTCAGATAAGGTGATGTTAGGGAAATGAACTCTAAGATATGTATTCAAATTTTTTTTCTTTCATGCAATTGTTTCTAACACATTTAGAAGATGATTTCTTTGCTGCTTTGTATGTCCCTCCCCCACAGTATAACCCCTGCTTTCACTGTATTTAATGTCGGTATAATTTGTGGAGGGGAAGGGGAAAAACAAATCGTTTAAATAGGGATACAGGTGGACCCATTGCAACAATGAGAAGTACAAGTCGTTATGTCGAAAACGAATTTTACAACTTTGGTGTGTGGGGGGGGGAAGGCTGGGGGGGGGCGGGGGGAGGATGGGATGGGATGGGAAGGGGAAACAAAGGAGGAGGCTACAATGCTTGATAAGAAATGTACTCATTATCTTGCCCATGTAATTGTAACCCCTCTGGATAGTATTTTCACAATAAAAAAAGAAGCAATATAAAATCATATCAATAAAGCCTGATTATCACAATTCGATCCATCAGGAGGCACCTGGATTTGATGTCTGCCCCATCAAAGACTTTATAAACATCTGATCATTGGGGAATACCAGCCAGAAAGAGATTCCAGGCAGCACGGTCGCATACACACAGCCTTCTCGTGTTGTTCTTCAGACATTTCTCTAGGACATTCTGTGAAATGGCAACCTGGAGTCTTTGTATTTGTACTTTCTTTGTTGGCTTTTAATTATGCCAGTCCTAGGGCTTGAACTCACAATCTAGGTTCCATCCCTGAGCTTGTGTGTGTGTGTGTGTATGTGTGTGTGTGTGTGTGTGTGTTCAAGGCTGGCATTCTACCAACCTGCAGTTTCTGCAGTTTTCTGGTGGTTCACTGGAGATAAGACTCTCTCAGACCTTCCTACCCCAGCTGGGGTTTGAACCTCGATCCTCAGGTCTCAGCCTCCCGAGTAGCTGGAATGACAAGCGTGAGCCTTTTTTATTTTTTATCTATGAAGTAGGAATAATTACATACACATGTGAGTTGCAGAATTGGTCTTGATAGGCCTCAGATGATTTCTATGGAATGACTCCTAATGATACAACAAGTAGCAGTCCAGGTCATGCAATGGTAGAGAATGAAAGAAAATATATAGAGAGAGACATCTTGGACCCCGGGGGCTCTCAGCGATGCATCTTAGTGTGAGTTTCAAGGTTTATTTGATTTTTTTTTGTTGTTGTTGGTCATGGGGCCTGAACTCTGGGCCTGAGCGCTGTCCCTCAGCTCTTCAGCTCAAGGCTGGCACTCTACCACCTGAGCCACAGCGCCACTTCTGGCTTTTTCTGCGTATGTGGTGCTGAGGAATCGAACCCATGGCCTCATGCATACAAAGCAAGCGCTCTACCACTGAGCCACCTTCCCAGCCCCTCAATGTGTATTTTTGATCATAAGTAAGCTAGATGACCACTTTTGCTTCATGTTAGAGGAAGCAACAAGCAGAACTTACTGTGTCTCACGAGATAAAACGAAGTGAAATGGTCAGCAGAAACAAATTTTTGTAGATCTTTCTCACACTTGAACGTAGCATCCAAATTATTTTCTTACTGCTAAATTTGATAAGTGTATAATATACATGCACATCTATATTTAACCCACGTAAATAATCCATATTTACATATATATACCCATAGATATGTGCACAAAGATATGTGTACATATGTATATGTATGAATATATGGGTATATATATGTATATATGGGTTGAATATTACATGTGTGTATAACTATGTATGTGTGTATATAGATCTATATGTATATGTAGGTTGAATATTTATGCCTCAATTTGAAGTGACTGTCTCATTACAAAGTTAATAAGATTAATTTGTAACATTTGCTTTAGAAAGACATGGGCTAATTTTCTACCTCTGAAGATGTGAGGATTTTGACTATAAAGAATCTTACGCTTAGAAGCTCATTAAAAACGTTAAAATGAATCCATCCTAAAATATATTAGCCTGGAAACACCCAATAATTCTTGATCATCATTAACATGTGGAATTTACTGCATTAGCAAAGTTTGGTGTTAAATGAGCCTATACACACACACACACACACACACACACACACACACAATTTTTTTGCAAATATGGGACTCACTATTAGCTCTGTTTAAAAAAAAAAAGAAAGAAAGAAGAAGGAAAAAAAACCTTTTTTAGAGAATGTAATTTTGTTCTTTCTGTAAAACATCATTAGGAAGCTACTTAGATGATCTAAGTTTCAAGTAATAAGAAGAATAAATGTTTCCACCTGAGAGATCATGGGGAAAACATATTTGGAATTCTGGAGGAATGTCAAGTCTATCTGAAAGTCACAGACACCATTTCTGTGGCCCAGAAAACCAGGATATTTAAGAATTCAGCTCGGCAGTTTAAATATATTCCTTTTGTGATCTTTTACGAGCCATTTATCTCTCTACACCTACATTTTCAGGGCTCTTCTGGAAGGGGAATGGAAGAGTTCGCTGTCACCTGGTGCTGGAACTCTTAGGAGCATGCGAGGACTAGAAGAATACATTGTGTTTACCTTTATTACAGTAACCAGCGCAGGGCATAATTACTTTCGAGTCACAGAGAACAAAGCAAAGGGTATTTCCACCTTGAAGATGAGAGATCCTGGGTGGTAAATAGAGTGTTTTTCACATCTCTAAGAGCAGTGCAGTCATCTCTAGTTCATGCTGCTTTTGACATTTCTCTTCTGTTTTTGCTTCTTGTCCTCATTTTTCAGTCTTGAATCTTTCCTTCTCACATGAATTCGTTCCATGTTTCTCCCACCCCTATGTAACAACAACAACAACAAAGTTTACAAAATATTTAAAATGAAGGAAGCCCAGACTTCACACACAAACCTTCGTTCGCTGTATTGTATGTATATTTTCTTTAAAAAATTCTTTTGCCTTCTATTTAGATCTGCTGTAACTTGGAAACTTCTAGCGAGTCGGTGTCGCTCTGTAGTTTTCCTGTGATTTGAGGTTGAACCTAGCCCCACCAAAGGCCTTTACAGAGAAAACAAAACACTTGCTATTTCCTTGTGGTTCTTGGGAGCTGCCTTTTTCAGTGATACATAATATTTCCTGATTTGTGTCATTTGTGTTTATTGTATGGAATTGAGAGCCTTAGTTTGGGATGGGGGCGGGGGGTGAACCAAAAATCATTCCATTCTCTAGGCTTGGTCTTGACAGAAAATAAAAATACAAATTACAAACTAAATTTTGCGATTGGGTGTGTGTGGGGGGGTGAGGGGAGAGAATAATGGAGGAATTAACCCTTTTACTCCTTCATTTTCCATTTCGCCCTCTTCATCCATATCATCTTCCATTTCCTTTTTCGGTTTGGATATTCCTACATTTGGATATTTCTACATTTAGCTTTGGCTATTTCTATCCTCAGCTTCAGCTCAGGCATCGTGGTTTAGCCGGGGGCTAAGCTGGTAGCTCATGCCTGGCATCCCGGCTACTCAGGAGGCTGAGATCTGAGGATCGTGGTTGGAGTCCAGTCCAGGCACGAAAGTCCGTGAGACTCTTATCTCCAATGAACCACCAGAAAACTGGAACTGGCGCTGTGGCTCAAGTGGTAGAGCGCTAACCTTGATCACAACAGCACAGAGACAACACCCAGGCCCTGAGTTCAAATCCTAGGACCATCAAGAAACCCCCAAAAAACTTAGATTCAGAGTTATGCTCCTGTTTGTGTAGATAGCAGGGCCTGTGGCCTAGGAGGGGCAGAAAAAAGGGAGCAGGAATACAGAATACTGTGTCTGCTTTCCACCTAACCACCTAACCAGGACTTGTAGCACTAGGACTGGTGACAAAATAGTCATTTCTCCTTCTAGGCCTTTGTCCTTCCCTCCCTGAGTCCTCTGCTTTTCCCCTCTGTCTCTCAAGTCTCTGTCTCTGTCTCTGTCTCTCACAAACCAACCTTGGACAGAGAATGAAGCTCTCTTTTTCCTCCTCTTTGGGTAACCATGCCAAGAGCGATCCCAGCAACCAGTCACGTTCTTGTCACTTCCTTCTCCTGACAATTGTTCAATTTTTATCATTTTTCCCCGAGAAAGAGAAGTTTTGATTGCTCCCGGGACTATTTCTGATCAAGTGTTGCTAATTTGGAAGACGCCGCGCGATTTGACTGTCAAAATTTCCCCAGCCCACGCCTGGCGAAGACAGACAGGTGTCAAGGGCTGACGTACGTTGGAGGGAGGATGGGAGAGGGTTCCAGGGCTGGAGGAGCCGGTGGAGGGGAAACGGCGGCTGCCCCGCTCTCTGAGGGTCAGGGGTAAGGAAGAGCGAGCCGGAACTGCGAGTGAGCTGAAGAATCTATCTGCTGTGAACGTCTGTGGGCTAGTCTTCTTTCCTGGGCCTAAAGAAGGTTTTATCTATTTGCATGTCTTCTCTCACATGCGGACTTTAAGTTTGGAGTATAAATATATATGGATGTAGATAGGTGGGTAGAGGGATGGATAGAGAAGTAGACAGACAGACAGACTGGCAGGCAGGCAAGCAGGCAGACAGACAAACAGATAGATACCTAGTGGGATAGATAGAAAGAGAGATAGAAAGATAGAAAGAGATAAAAGAGATAGAGAGATAGAGAGGCAGGCAGGCAGGCAAGCAGGCAAGCAGGCAGACAGACAGAGAGACAGACAGACAGACAGACAGACAGATAGATAGATAGATACATAGATACATAGGTACATAGAAAGAAAGGAAGGAAGGAAGGAAGGAAGGAAGAAAGAAAGAAAGAAAGAAAGAAAGAAAGAAAGAAAGAAAGAAAGAAAGAAAGAAAGAAAGATAGGCAGGCAGGCAGGGAGGTAGGTAGGTAGGTGGGTAGATAGGTAGATAGACAGACAGACAGACAGACAGACAGACTGGCAGGCAGGCAGGCAGACAGACAGATAGATACCTAGTGGGATAGATAAAAAGAGAGCTAGAAAGATAGAAAGAGATAAAAAGATATAGATAGATAGATAGATAGATAGATAGATAGATAGATAGATAGATAGATAGATAGATAGATAGGCAAGCAGGCAGGCAGGCAGGCAGACAGACAGACAGACAGACTGGCAGGCAGATAGATAGATAGATAGATAGATAGATAGATAGATAGATAGATAGATAGATAGATAGATAGATAGACAGACAGAAAGAAAGAAAAGAAGGAAGGAAGAAAGAAAGATAGGCAGGCAGGGAGGTAGGTAGGAGGTGGGTAGATAGGTAGATAGACAGACAGGTAGGTAGGTAGGTAGACCAACAGACAGGGACACATGCATATATGTAACAAGCAAATGCAATCAAGTGTGGCTGGTGTCGGGGCGCTCAGGTACTTTGGATTGACTGGAAAGGGTGTCAGGGAGCCGGGGCAGGTGTGGTTGTGAGGGGCGGGGAGGTGTAGGGGAGAGGGGCGGGCAGAGGGAGGGAGGGAGGAGGGTGCGGCCCTCAGACTCCAGGCGCACAGCTGGCCACGGCTGCTGGGGAGAGACAGGGTTGAGGGACGGAAGGAGGCGGAGACTCGGATGGAGATGCGTGGCCCTTGTAGAACGGGCGTGTGGCAGCAAACCGCTCTGGACAGGTACTGAAGCAGAATTAAAGCCACCCCGAGAAGCGAGCCAGCGAGGGAGAGAGCAAACCAGTCCTGCCCGGGCTCTGTGAGGCAGGCGCAGGGGACCTTCTGGTAGACGGGAGGGAGTCCATTTGGACCACAGCAGGTCATACATCACTGGACTACAGGGATGCCCAGGTTGCGTTCACTGGTCAGCTCGCCCAGGAAGTGAGAGAGTTGGGTGGATTGAAGAAAGAGAGCGAAGTTAGGAGAGGGTGGACAGAAGGGTTAGAAGAGGTGATGGGTCACGTTCAGGAGAGATCCAGGTCGCTGTCGCCTTGGGTGAGCTTCTCCATGATGGGAAATGTTCATGGGAGATCAAGGTCGCTGTAACCTTGGGTGAGCTTCTCAGGGCATGATGGGAAATGTTCATGGGAGATCAAGGTCGTTGTAACCTTGGGTGAGCTTCTCAGGGCATGATGGGAAATGTTCATGGGAGATCAAGGTCGTTGTAACCTTGGGTGAGCTTCTCAGGGCATGATGGGAAATGTTCATGGAAGATCAAGGTCGTTGTAACCTTGGGTGAGCTTCTCAGGGCAGATGGGAAATGTTCATGGAAGATCAAGGTCGTTGTAACCTTGGGTGAGCTTCTCAGGGCAGATGGGAAATGTTCATGGAAGATCAAGGTCGTTGTAACCTTGGGTGAGCTTCTCCATGATGGGAAATGTTCATGGGAGATCAAGGTCGTTGTAACCTTGGGTGAGCTTCTCAGGGCATGATGGGAAATGTTCATGGGAGATCAAGGTCGCTGTTGCCTTGGGTGAGCTTCTCAGGGCATGATGGGAAATGTTCATGGGAGATCAAGGTCGCTGTAACCTTGGGTGAGCTTCTCAGGGCATGATGGGAAATGTTCATGGGAGATCAAGGTCGTTGTAACCTTGGGTGAGCTTCTCAGGGCATGATGGGAAATGTTCATGGGAGATCAAGGTCATTGTAACCTTGGATGTGGCTCTAGGAGGATTTTGGTTAATTGTCTCAAGAAAACAAGGTTGGAATAAAGCTTGGGTGTAGTTCCAGAGAAGGATTGGTCTGGGGTCAGTAACGAAGCAAAGAGCCAAGGTGGCTTCCTTCTTCCTAGCTGGGAAGGTGGCTTCGTGGTAGCGTGCTTGCCTGGCATGCGCGAAGCCCTGGGTTCGATTCTTCAGTCCCACATACAAAGAAAAGACCGGAAGTGGCGCTGTGGTTCAAGTGGGAGAGCGCTAGCCTTGAGCAAAAGAAGCTCAAGGGACAGCGCCCAGGCCCTCCCTGAGTTCAAGCCCCAGGACTGGCAAATAATAATAATGATAATAATAATAATTCTTTGTGAATAAAGATTTTTCCCACCTGCATCAATTAGCATGCACTCAAGGAACTGACGTTTGCAGAACTTCTAGGCAACCTTTTGCCAATAAAGGAATTTGAGAAGAAGAAACGAGATGAACAATTATGTGTAAAAAGTCCCTTTCTTGAGGATTATCTATCAATCATCAATGTATCATCAATCTACCTTTTACCTCTCAAATTGTCACCACCTGCCATCCATTCTGTCATTGTTCATCTGCTTATGATGGTGATGTTAACATCGGCCCAGTGGTCAGTGGTCTTTGTGTTATTAATCTTCATTCCCTCACTTCATTGTTTTACATCCAACCCTTTGGTTTGTATTAACGTCTGAATCACATCAGGGAAAAATGTCATACCTCAAATGCATACACAGGAAATAGCTCCAGATAAATCTTCAGGGGGAAATGACAAAATAGATCAGATATCCAATAAAGCGTACGCGTTTTACAAGGATTTATCAAGATAATACCTTGTAAATCATCCGAAATTTCATATAACATTCTATTAGTGGACCGTGTTACAGGCTTGGATCTTTTTTTGGAGGGTGGGTAGTTCTTACTTTTCTTTTAGTTTCTTATAGCATAACATTGCTAAAACTTTTTTTTTTAATGCGAGTTTGTTATATTCTAGAGAAAATTTGGCAGGAGAAAAGAGAACTTGAAAAAACATTTTAATTATTACAGATTTCTCGCTCTTATGCATTCTAAGTATTAACACCTTTCTGATGTCTTGTTGCAACCAAAGAGAAAAAGAAACCCCACAAGTTTTTTTTTTCCCCTTCAAGTTTTTCTGGTTGCAAAAAATAGTTTTTATTGAATATCAACCAGATATAACTTTCAGTAAGAAGATGGATTTAGCATTTATTTCCAGACAGCTTAGGAACATGTGTGACCTCCAAGATGTAACTGGCATCCATCTTGTGAGAAGATTTCCCCCTATTTATATATATATCTATATATCTTTATATACATGTATTTTTAAATCAATATGAAAGTTTTCTGTAGGCCCTATTCACCTTGTCACGCTGTCTTTTCGTAATTGCTAGCTTGGAAGCTAACATTATCTCTTAAAACTTTAAGCATTCACATTTAATTTGTCACATAAATGTTTACCGCTGACATTCCACATTTTTATTCTAGGTAATGACAGGTAGCCAGCCACTCATCATTAGCAGAATGACACGTCTCTTATCTAGGCTGTAAATGCCGTGGGATTTAAAACAAACTGAAAAATGAAAAATCTCCTGTGTGGTTTCCTGAGGAAGATACTACCAACGGAGTTCAATGTTTTTTAAACCCTTCTATGGAGGTTGAATTAGCCCACTATGTATTATGTATTTAAATGGACAAATCTCTTCTCAGAAGTGGAGGGAGTTAAAATTCAGGGTCATTAATAAAATGGGAAACAAAACAGGAATATATACATATATATACATGTATATATATGTGTGTGTATATATATATATATATATTATATATATATATATATATATATAGTTTCTTCTTTATATTGAATCAGGTTGAAAAATGATTGTATTTACTTGTTTAAATTTACTCATTTAATATCAGGAATGAATTCTTCTAAAATTAAATGTGGTGTAGGGCCGTGGTTCTTGGCACATACAATTCTCTGGGTTCAACCTTCTGCACAAAAATAAAATATGGAGATAATTAGAAAGTACACCTATAAAAATATATAAAATGTCGGGCTGGGAAGGTGGCTCAGTGGTAGAGCGCTTGCCTTGCATGCATGAGGCCCTGGGTCCAATTCCTCAGCACTCATAAGCAAAAAGAAAAAATCTGGAAGTGGCACTGTGGCTCAAGTGGTAGAGCGCTAGCCTTGAGCTGAAGAGCTGAGGGACAGTGGCCAGGCTCAGAGTTCAGACCCCACGACTGACCCCCCCCAAAAAAAATATATATAAAATGTCAAAAGGAGTGGCATCAGTCAAGACATAGCAACTTTTTTGTACAACTACTTAAAGGTAAGTTTTAACAAATTCAAAACAGAGGAAGGCATAAAAAATAAGGAATAATCTGATCATAAAAATCAATCCATCAATGAGTACAGTTTTTAAAAGTAAGCTTAGTAACACCAGGAATAATTTCTTTTAAAACTAAACCTGCACAGGAAGTTCACCTCCTGACATGTACAATTCCCTGGGTTCAACCTTCAGCAGAAGACTAAAATAAGTAGACATAGGCATATATAATATATATGATCGATTACATATATTATGAATATTATATTTTATATATCACATGTTACCTATTATATGTGTATTTTATATATAGTCTAATATAAAATAATATAGTCTATACTATGCAGAGTATATGCGTACTGTAATATAGAATATAAATATATAACACATATTACATGCATATTCTATGCATATAATACATAAAAATATGTAATTACATCAAAATATACAGAAAAGCATATAGGAAAAATATAGCTAATTAAAATGGACTTAGTGACTCGATGTCTAAGTTATTCTTGAAAAGTTCTTAAAAGGAAATGGCGGAGCTAAGCACCAATGGATCACGCCTTCATTCTGCTGCTCAGGAGGCTGAGATCTGAAGATCCTGGTTCGAAGCCAGCCTGGCCAGGAAAGTTTGACACTCTTCTCTCCAATTAACCACCCCAAACGTGGCTATGCTTTATAAAAGAGAAAAAAATGGGGTCTATTCTGTGATTACCAAAAGCATAATAGACATGATGGTGTGAAATTAGATACGAATGCTGATACTATTCAAACACAAAATCTCCAACCAGAGGGATTACTTTGAATAAGATCAGCTATAAAAATGTAACAGATTTTTCAGACATTTACAACCCTGCAAATCTAGTGGAACCAATGCCTACATCTTAGATTAAACCGTAGATTTTATGTGGGAAGATGCTAAGCCCAACGCATTAGCAATTTCCTTATCAATCTTAGGGTGTAGATGAAAACAATCAACAAGAAAACTCTGTTCACCATCAAAGATACATAAAGAAAAACACTGTATGCTTCATCAACCCAAGCTCAAATATTCCCATAAAATCATAACACGGATATATTAGAGACCCATGAGGTGGTGTTTTAGAATTAGGACAACAAATAATAGAATTTTTTTGTGAAAAAACAAAGGATGGTTTTTAAAGATGAAGTGCACACACAGTAGGTAGGATCCTAACAGTGTAACTGAATCTCATTGTGTTTTTGTTGTTGTTTTGCTGTTGTTGTTATTGTCTTGCTTTAAAGGATGATTTTTGGACTTTTTCTGATGCTCAGTGATATTTAGAGGTACAACACTTAGTAATTTTTCTTTAAAACATCCTCATGCCTGTCATCCAGCTACTCAAGAGTCTATGAGACTCTGATCTCCAAGGAACCACCAGAAAACCAGAAGTGGCGCTGTGGCTCAAGTGGTAGAGCACCAGCCTTGAGTGAAAGAGCTCAGGGACAGCGCCAGGACTTGAACTTCTTCAGACAGTTTGGCTCCAAGTCTGGGTGTTATCACTTTATTTCATCTGACCATTTTACATGAAGCATCTGGAAGGATGTAGAAGAAACATCCTGAGCCGAATACCAATTCTTCTCTAAGTTTTTCAATCATTCACAGTGAAGGCAGTTCATCCTAATGCAACGCTTGCTATTGTGTAACCCCAGTATTGAGAATCGTGGCTGGCCGGCCCACAGTGTTGGCCCTGGTGGCGTAGACTATTTGTTTAAATGAGCAAATACTATCTTTCCTTGGTGGCAGTAGTTTTAAGGTATAGCAACGATTGGTTCAGACTGGGAAGTCCTGGAGATACATCTCAAGAGAATGCTCACAAAGGCTCCAGGGGAACAATGGCCCACAGAACTGCAAACAGCTCCTGCAGAGAGAGAGAGAGAGAGAGCCAGCCAAAGAGGTGGGGGGGGGGGAACAGAGGGAGAAGAATGGCCCAGGGTTGAAATGAAGCTTTCCCCTGTCACCTTGAGCCGGGAGCAGGGGCTTCCAAGGTCAATGTGACCATTGACAGCAGCCAGTGTGTCCCAGCGGTAGACCTGCACTGCGAATGCCCAGCTCACTAATTGGTGGGGACAGACCTCGGGGAATGTGTGCAGCCAGGATGGTAGATCTAAGATGGTGACAGCAGGGGGGGGGTCATTCATCAAGGATGACCCTGAGGCTGGAGATCTGAGCCATACCCCACCCTGGAAACCACAGGCACTGATGGTTCCATTCCTGGATCCTACCCCAGGCTCCCCCCCTCCCAAATCAATGTGTTTGTAAATGGTAGTGTTTCCCTCTCTCTCTCCACACACATACACACCAAGGGGTCTGCTTCCTGAGAATCTCCTGTTATGCTTGCAGCTCAAGTTCACAGTTTCTAGTCCAAACCTCTTGCATTCTCTCCCAACCAGGGCTCGGAGAAGGAGACGAACTCTGCTGGGAAATACGCACTTGACTTCCGCCTGGATGCCGTCTATTTCTCACTCCATGGCTGGTTCTGTTTGGCTGGGTTTTGTCTGTCTCCTGCTAGGCGATCAGGAGTTTTCTGAGAGAAATCTCAGATAGGGGAAAAGTTGAGAGACGTTCCGGCTTCATCCGAGTTGGGTGATAAATGAATAATGAATCAAAATAAAACAAAAATGGGACACACAGGCCCCTTGTCAAAGCAATGGCCCAAGGAAAAAGTGTAAAATAGAGGTAATAATGGAAATATCACGGCTGTGAGGTTCAAGCTAGACAGACAGACAGACAGCGAGCAGCTACAATGCAAGCTGAGGAATATATTTTCTGAGGGGCGAGAAAAAGACAACTACCATTCCTTCCTTGATTTTTTTTTTTTTTTATTTTTACTTGTGGTGAAAATCACGGATGCATACAGAGGCAGAACAGCCTTGTTAAGTAGTATTTTCTTCCTCGAATTTAAGCTCTTTAAAAGCAAATTTATTTTAGCAACGTTCCTCAGAGCAGAGGCTATGGATGGCATATTGATGAATATTAATAGCATCTAAATAGATTTATAAATTAACTCAAAGAAGTCTGAAGCACATATTGTACCCAGGGTTGTACTTCTTCCATGATTTGATCTACCTAGAGTTTTGTTTTTGTTTTTTAAAAAAAAAAACAACAAGTTTTCTGATAGGTATCTCTGACTTGTTCCGAGAAGCTTAAAAAATAATGGAAAGACCTGGGTATCAAGAAGATACATTGTTCGGTTGATTATCAAGTCTAAGTAAACCCAATGAAGACCCAGCTCCTCCCTGCCTTATGAATTATTGAAACCGGTGTAATGTTGCCAGTAATAGAAACACAAAATTCCATTTGCGTCCCACATTACCGTAATGAAAGAAACGCAAGTGAAATCGTACACAATACTGGAAAGAGGAAGTGGGCAGAACGGCTTTCTTTTATTTCCTAAGAAAATCCCGAAGGGAAATGTTAATAATCCCCATTAACTGAGGAAGAGCTTTAACTTCACCGTGATGATTCCTTTTTAAAAAAATAAATAAAGAAGAAGTGCGAAGGATCATGAGTCAAGTACTTACTTAGTGCACTGGAGGTGAAGCTTAACAGGGAAACATTACAGAGTGGAGATTTCGTGGTTGGACTACTGAAAAGTTAGATAGGCACATGTACATTCTTAAGAATGAAAACATGGGCTGGGAAGGTGGCTCAGGGGTACAGTGCTCGCCTAGCATGCATGAGGCCCTGGGTTCGATTCCTCAGCACCACATACTCAGAAAAAGCCCGAAGTGGCGTTGTGGCTCATGGGGTAGAATGCTAGCCTCGAGCAAAAGAAACTCAGGGACAGCGCCCGGGGCCTGAGTTCAAGTCCCAAGACTGGCCTAAATAAATAAATAAATACAAAATCAAAAGACGACTCAAATTTGTTGATTAAGATAATGATCTCAGACTAGATGCCGGTTTCTGGAGCCTGGAATCCTTGCTACTGGGGAAACTGAGACCTGGGACAGTTCAGGTTTAAAGCCCATGAGATTCCATTTCTAAGGAACCAGCAAAATGCAAGACTTAACAGTGTGGCTCAAAGGGGTAGAGCCACAGCAAGGCGCAAGCGTGAGATTCGGGGGCTTGTCTGAGTTCAAGCCCTGGTAATGACACACACACAGACACACACACAGACACACACACACACACACACACACACACACACACACACCACAGAAGGGATTGTTGAAGGCCGTGAATGCATATTCTTTTCTTATCTCCACTTACTTGACTCCTTTCAAGAATGGAATTATTGAGATATGATCAGCAGGCCCCCTGTCCCCTACCGCCTCACTTAGATGTTAACTTCTCTGTGAAATGTCACCAGGGCAGCTGAGAAGGACATCTTACCCATCGCTCATGGATTTGCTGTTCTTCCAGACTCCCCCTCGGAATCCGTGATACAATTGATATGTTTGCTCTTTTCCAGCAAAAACCACCAGACGCACAGATCCAAATTCTGCTGGCTGTGGAATGTTGTTTTGTTTTCCTTTACCAATTATTATTATTATTATTACCAATCCTGGAACTTGAACTCAGGGCCTGGACGCTGTCCCTGATTGCTTTTGCTCAAGGCTAGCGCTCTACCACTTGAGTCACAGCGCCACTTCTGGCTTTTTCTGTGTCTGTGGTGCTGAGGAATTGAACCAGGGACTCCATGCATGCTGGGCGAGCGCTCTACCACTGAGCCACCTGCCCAGTCTTTTACCACCGTTCTTCGGGGCTGTTTTCAGGTGATGCAGCAAAGAGCTGCAGTAGCTGCCTCTGAACTCCAGCGAGGAACTTCCCAGATGTCCTGCCTCTGTGTCTGCTGAAGGAGACACAGACACAAGAATGTCTCCTCTGCCTTAGAAGGGATCCTGCAATAAACTCCAGACCAATGGACTGGACTCCAGACCAGGGACTGTAGAACTGTCCCTGGGGAAGAAGGCCCAGATGTTCAGTCTGACTTACTTTTGACCTGGTGGTGCCCCAAACTTCACAGTCAAGTGTGGAGTAGTAGATGCTTCCTGCCCACTAAGTGCAATCAGGAAAATATTAATGACAGAATGCATCCGTGATCAGTGTGCAGTCTGGTGGAAAGGGAAAACAATGGCCTATAAACTAATGTCCTAGGTAACCAGGTATAGTGGCTTACTCCTGTAATCCCGGCTAGTCAGACTATCTATCATCTATCTATCTATCTATCTATCTATCTATCTATCTATCTATCTATCTATCTATCTATCTATCTATCTATCTATCTATCTATCTATCTATCTATCTATCTCATCTATCTGTCTGTCATCTATTTATTTATCTGTCTGTCTGACGGTTGATCTATCCATTTATTTATCAATCTACCTATCTATCCATCCATTCACCTGTCATCTATCTACCGTCTGTTTATGTATCATCATCTACCCATCTGCTGCGGATTCTGTCTCTTTAGAATCCTACGTAAAATGCTCACTCCTGGTGTCTGGTGGAAGCCACTGCCTGCTTTAGTCACGTGAATTTCTGTATGGATCAAGTTATTCTCTTGAGAAGTTTCTTTTGGGGACTTGGTTCCTGGGAGTTTGCAGGCCGGGAAGTCTAAAGCCCGGTATTCAGCCTGGAGACGCAGGAAGGAGCCATGATTACAGTTCTCAAGTCCCAGGACCAAAAAAAAAAAAAAAAAGAAGTTAAATTTCATCCCCCTCCCCCTCCAAATAATGTCCTGACAGAAATTATTGCACTATGGGTGTATGACGGCGACACCTCCAATTGACTGCTGTAATCATGGGAATCGGACGCAGTCCCTACGCTGAGATTGATCTGACTTTCCCTTCATGTTAAATTTTCTTTTATTTTCCATTATTTGCTTCCCACCCTAAGCTGATAAACTGCCTTCTTTTAGGAAATTGCGAGAGTCCTATTATCCTGTTTACCAAGCAGACTGCGGGCTTAGAGGTCAACATTTCTCTTGCTCAAAAGAAAAAAAAAAAATCCTGAAGGAACAGCTTAGAGACTGATACATATCTGTAAGTCTGCCCTAAAATTTTCCCTACAAGGCTTGTGGCTTTATCGGATCCCTGGCTAGCTGATGAAATTTTCAAAGGGCAACGTCTCTGGACTCTCTTATCTTGTCATTTATTTGTTTGTTTGTTTATTTATTTATTTTTAGTCTATACATTTGAAAAGACTCAAAATCACCTGACTATGTTAACTTTTTTCCTCATTCTGGCTTCCCTAGATTTCCAGCTCCTATGAACAATACATTTAAAAAAAAATAAACAACAACAGAAGCCAAATTTCCGATTTCTCTTTTTACTTCCTTGTGGAATGATTTCTTTGAGTGTATTACCTTTCTACTAGGGTAGTGCTTGAAAGCTACAGACAGAGAGAGAGAGAGAGAGGGAGGGAGAGGAAGAGAGGGAAGGAGGGAGAGAGGGTAAACATCTAAACATCTACTATCAAGATTTTGCTGGAGAAATGATTTGCTTGCTGGGCGATAAACAGGTTTATCAGAACTGTTATCAACGTTCTAGGCGAGGGTTCAGGACCTGGGAATGAAACTTCTCCTGGCCTTCGAAAGGCTGAGGCTTCTGCTTTTTAAACGATCTTTTTCTTTGTCTGCTTTGTAAAGCGTCTGCTTTACACTCCAGAGAAAAATCTGGAAGAAAGTTCACTAGGGAAGGGTTCCACCAACTCCACCACAGTGTCCTGGCTTTCCCATTGCTCTCAAACTCTCCGTGGTGAGTCTCACGCACCTGCACAAGAACTCACACTGTGGAATCGGAGGGTGGCCTCCTCCCTGACTTAATGGACCTGCATATACAGCATATGTTGGCAATTTGTGTATAATGCATTTGGAAATGTGCATCACAAACGATTCCCCTTCAGGTGCGCGCGAAGCCAGGTACAGGCAATTCACAGTAGGTGTTCACACCTGTCTTCGCCACCACCACCGTGGTATGCTTGTATTTTTAATTACCAGTTACTGCCATGAGAACATCAATCTCCCTCCCATATCACAAGTCTAAAGAACTCCGAAGTGGGATCCGGTGCCAGGCTCCTGAGCTTCGCGTTCAGGACCCACACATTTATGTTTTAAAGAAAAAAAATCTTCATATAAACCATCATTACCTCAACAGTAGAAAGGAAATGGAAGCTATTTCAAATGAACAGAGAGAGAGAGAGAGGAAAAACAGAAAAAAAAAGGAAAATGAATGGGAAGACTGGATATGATCAAGTTCCACATCTGGGTGGAATGAAATGGAGACTTGGGGAGCAAACGGTCCTGGACTCTGTTGTTTAATTAAGTCCAAGAGAGCTGAGTTAGGCTGCACAGCTGAACTCTCCCTTTTACGTATAGACAGCCATACACACAAGCTATGATTTTTCCCATACGCTTAGCCACTTAAGAGATCAACAAAGTTAATTTTTGTGTGTGCCAGTCTTACAGATTATGTTGTCTTTAATTGATTTTTTTTTTTTTTTTTGCTCCAATACCGATGTGATTTTCAGGATGGCTTCTATCTCCGTGAGAATCTCTGCTGTGAATTTGCTTAAAGTCTTTTCTTCGTCCTAAATGAGGTTTTCCTTTTATGGATTTGGAGCCACGTTTTACATGCTGCATGCTAATTATTTTATGATTATGTTAATGGAAGGTGGGCTTCTCCAAGGTTATACCGTTGCATTTAGCTGCCACTTAACCAAGGTTATTTGTCATGGAGTATTTTATTATGATGATTATGAATGCTTTCTTCTATGGCAAAGGCCTTGGAGATCAACTCTTTCCCTAAACCTGAAACACTAGCGTTATTATTTTATCTCACGCAAGCAGTCTTTCTTCTTTCCTGTTTCCAGAATTCGTGTATTTGCTTGATGTGAACCGGTGACACAATTGTCTTCTCTCTCCCCTTCAAAAGGATACTTTGCCCTCCCGCAGTATTAATTGAGTAGTTACTCTTCTCCTGACAAAATGGATTCTGCAGGAGTCCTGGTAAAGGCTTTTGATCTAGTGGTCAGTTTCTTTGTTCCTTCTACCCAGCCCGTAGTATATCATTTCATTAACAGGGACTTCATGAAAAATAGGTTTGGGATGAGATAGAGAAAGCTTCATCTCCTAACCCTCCACGAAGGATTTGATTATCCTAGATATTGTGCCCTAACCTAGCCTCTCAGCGTGGCTTGCCACATTAGTCAGTGGTGAAATCTATGATTATTATTCTTATCATTAGTTTTCAAGTTGGTGCTGAAGGGTACGCTACTCCTGATGGCAACATGGCATCTTCCCAAGCTTCCTGTCCCTCCTCTTTCTTGGTGACATCTTCAGTTTTCCCTATAATCTCTTATGGTTTTGGAACTAGAAGTCCATAAATGCAGAGTTCTCAGAATTTCCCAAAGAGCCAGGCGGGCAGAGAGATGAGCACCACACCAGTGGATTTTTCTGCCCCTTCCTAGGGTTTCTTCGGTGAAGACCTCACCAGTCCTGCGGCTGAACACACAGCGGACAGGCCAGCGGTGCCCGGGCCCCGGCCAGCCTTGTGTGTAAGGCTCAGCCGGGCTTCAGGCTCCTGCAGGCCGGAGATGCAGTGTGGGAGGGTGCTGGAATCTTCCAGGGTTTGGCCCAGGGTTTGTTGTCCTAGAGCAAAAGCAGCCACAGTCACGGTCCTATAATCCTATGTAGCATATGATTTTAGAATATAATAAACAGATAATATGCAATTTCATATAATTATATGTAACATATTACAGAGCTTACCTATAATACAATAGGAATAATATAACTATTATATAATTGTAAGTACTGTATATTATATATTGCACAATATATATCATTTTATCTAATATGCAATTATATATAAATACATAATATATATGTAATATCACATATTATATAAAATTGTATATACTATATGTAACTATATGCTGTATACTATATACTATATAATAAAGTAAAATAATATAAATAGTATAAATAATGTATAATGAAAACATATACTATATAATATAAATAATAAATAATATGAATAATATATAACATGTATAATATATAAAATATAGAATAGTTTATAACAGTATAATATATATGATATATGTCACATATGATATAGTATATGTTACATATAGTTATATATAACATCTATAAATATATATAACTCTATAGTTACATGCTATATATTTATACATTACATCCATAAATATGTGTTATATATAAATATATGTACATTGACATACAATATATATAATGCCATAGTTATCTATTACATGTGAGTATATTGTCATCGATTATTATATAATAGTATCAATAATAAAAATAATATAATCATTATGTGTCCAAGGTCACACCTCCTAATGGAAAATCTTGATCATCTCTCTCTGTATCCTTTCTCCATGCTACATCACTTTCCAACAGAACTCTACTTAAAAAGAATCCACCTCTCCTCCATGCGATCATAAATTTCAGGTGCAGATCATCTTACTTTGAAGCTTCAGGAAGCCCGTCTGACGGACGGCTGAGGGTCCACAGTGAGCAGTCTGTGGAAATACTGTTCTGAAGTCTTCTGGGCTTTGCGGTGTTGGTCTGAGGATCCCCTAGGATGTCTGAATCAGGAGGCAGCAATGGAAATTCTTTTCTTTTGTCATTTTGGGGGCTTGAACTCATAGCCTGGGTGCTGTCCCTGAGCTCTTTTGCTCAAGGCTGGTGCTCTACCACTTGAGCCACAGCTCTACTCCCGGTTTTCTGGGGGGTTCATTGGAGATCAGAGTCTCATGGACTTTCCTGCCCAGGCTGGCTTTGAACCGTGATCTTCAGATCTCAGCCTCCTGAGTAGTTGGGCTGACAGGCGCTCTTATGGGCAAGAGTTGAATTTTAATATATGAAAATCCAGCAAAGCAGCTGTAAGAAAGGAAACGAGGTGGAAGGGCAGTAAGGATACACTGAGGAATGAACTCAATTAATTCACATTCTCTGAGGAAAAAGTACTTTGAACTGGGCACCGGTGGCTCACGCCTGTCATCCCAACTACTTGGGAGGCTGAGATCTGAGGACTGTGGTTCGAAGCCAGCCTGGGCCAGAAAATCCATGAGACTCTTATCACTAAGGAATCACCAAAAAGCTGGAAGTAGAGCTATGGCTCAAGTGGTAGAGCACCAGCCTTGAGCAAAAAAAGCTCAGGGACAGCGTCCAGGCCCTGAGTTCAAGCCCCGGGAACTGCAGAAACAGAGAGAGAAAGAGAGAGAGAGAGAGAGAGAGAGAGAGAGAGAGAGAGAGAGAGAGAGAGAGAGACACTTTTCACTTAGTATTCATTAAAAATTACTTACTGAATTTAAGTAAACATATTTGTGTAGGTCTAAAGCCTCTGTGTATTCATGACTTATTTGGCATTGGTGACAATAACCAATGCATTGTACTGTTGAGACATATCTCCAAAGAACATTAGGCTTTTCTTAAATGTGCGAGAATGTGTAACCTTTCTAACTGTATATGAAATACATGTCAGTATTAAGCATTCCCTTCATAACGAAAAACAATGATTGCATTTTTCTTTCAAGTCTTTTTTTCCCCCCAAGCTTGCAATAATTTGGAAACATTATAATTATGAGTAAGAAATGTAAATGAAAAGCCTCAAAATACATCTCCCAAGTTGGTGGGAAGGCCTTCTCCTATACCGCTGGACTGAAGCTCCGAATTCACACCACATATTCTTGGTGATCAATGGAACCATTTCCCCACATTTTGGAGTATGAAGTCGGTTTCCAGCAGTGTCTACTTTTAAAATTAAAAAAAAAAATTGTTTGGGGAATTAAAGTCAAGGTTGCTTGTTAGTAAAATGCTCTACCATTTGATCCACAACGTGTGTCCCTTCGTTTGCCTTAGGGATTGACTTATCTGTTTTTATCATTTTTGGTAGCATCTCATAATTTTGTTTTAAGTTCAGCCTGGCCTTGAATCATGATTTTCCTACCTAGGCCTTCCCTGGAGCTGAGATTACAGGTGTGAACAGCCACGGTGGGCTGGTTCTTTGAAATAAGATACCACTCATGATTTATTTTGCCCAGGCTGGCATCGACCCTCAATGCAAAGCCCCAGTTCAAACCATGCCCGGGTCTTTCTGTCTCCAGTCTCCAAATGGCTTGCACTATGGCTGTGAGACACTGTACTTGGCTATGAGGATTATATCAGAGATGGGCCCCAGAGAGGGGAAAAAAATCTCAAGAGTTCACCCTTGGGTGAACACTGAAAAGCAAATATCCTTGCTAATGTGAGACTATCATAATCCCGGCTGAGCAACCAGGGTTTCTAAGGAGGAGTGCATGGTAGTGCAAGGTTTTATTTAATTCTGTACATAATACCCTGGGCTCTAGTAGGCAGGGTTGGTTTTGTGTCTTGCAGCTAATTTGCTTTCTGCATTATCTCTCAGCAATCCAGATGACCCTGGGACTTTCAGCGTTAGAGTCCTTACGACTGCATGTTATGAAGCTATTCAAGCTGCAAAGTCTTGAACTCGCCATCCTGCGATTGTCACGTGTGAAACCCAGGGTAAATCTTCGTCCAGGGTTGATACAGTAGCATTGTCCGGACATATTACGATCTCGTTTAGGTGTTCTCATTTGCATGTGGTCTTATCATCACTGCAGGAAAAACAAACAACAACCCCACACCGATGATTGTGAACATGGTATACATTCACCATTCATGAAGATGAACTAGAATCTAGCCTGGGTGGAGAAGTAATTGTCTTCTTTAAGAAATTATGACCCTAATAGGAGAGAAGGAAAAAGCTAAAGGAAGAAAATGCTTCACTCAAGTGAATGTCTTTTTATTATGTTTTTTAAATGGCATCAGAGGGGAAAAAAATTATAGGCCAAGGAGAGATTTCTTTGCTGCCCCATGAATTATAATTTATATCATTTGATACTGTAATTTTTTTTTCAGATCAAGGGTACTTAATCATTTTCCTCATTTGTACTTTTTCTGCATCCTTTGCCCGATACTTCTTTTTTTTTTATCATTTAATTACTTTATCAATCACTTTTACTCCTTTGGTTCTTCAGCACAAGTGAAAATCATCTTCACCGCGTTGGAAAGCGAAATTGATTGCTTGCTCTCTGTCTATCTTTCTTTGTGCTAGCCAGGATGAAGTCCAATGCAGCTTAAAATTATATATTAGATTTTAACGGAGTTGGATTAAGTGTTTAGGAAACTTTCCCCCCCTCCCCACTTCTAGCTTTGTGATGGTGGGAATCTCGCATAAACGGATAATTAACATTTTTTGGGGGGGGGGAGAAAAGGAAACGGAGCCTGCATCTACTAGAGTAGTATTTATTTACTTATTATTATTTTTTTAATCTTTAAGTAGTGGTTCCCAAGAGGTTCAGCAGGTCAGTGGATGAGTCCAGTGTATCTGGAGTAATTGCTGACCTTTTATTTTTTGCCATCGGACAGAGTGGTTGATGAACACAAGGCATCTGGATCCCTGTCCCCCACTTTCCACATTCCCCCCATCTCTCCCTCCCCACCTCTGGCCTAGCTCTTCTGCATTTTGGGGGACCCACACTGGAGTCTTGGCTGCCTTCTCCCCCTCTTCTCCTCTCCATCCGTCCACCCCTCTTCCCTGTCCCCTGACCCCACCCTCGTCCAGTCCCCAATTCCTGGGGTTTGATTTTGCTGACCTTTGACTCTGCCTGTCTAAGGAATGATACTGTTGGGTTCTCCCTTGAACCTACCATCTTTCACTTGGTACATTCATACACACTTGCACACTACCCACATGCTTATTTACTTATGAGTTGGTAAGCGAAATCCAGCTTCCACATAGAAGGGAAAACACGCCTGCCTTGTTTTTCTGGGTCTGGTTCACTTCACATAGTTTTATCTTCTTTTAATTTGTTTCCAAGCCTTTCCATTCCTTTACGTATGGTTCAGTATTCTTTCCAACGGATGAGTAAAATTCCATTGTGTATCTATACCGCATTTTCTTGGATCCGTTCATCCACAGTGGGACATCTGGGCTGATTCCATTTTCCTTGGCTATGGTGAATAGTACTGCAAAGAACATGGTTGTACTTAAGCATCCAACAGGGAATTTAAGAGATGCACACACACACACACACACACACACACACAATTCCATAATTTTTTCCCTAGTTGGTTTTCACAACCACCCTTATTTGAAAGAACAATCAAGAAAGCAGAAACGAATGAACTCAAGTATTCATACAGCCACCCACAGACATGTCACTTCCGTTGCTAACTCTAGGAGGGAAATGATCACGAAATTATGCTGAAGTTGCTGTTCTCTGTGTGGGATGGGTTTTATATGTCAGGTGCTATGTAGCTGCTGCTATGTTCAAGTCCCACACGGGGACTTGAACTCAGTACCTGAGGCTTTCACTGATTGGCTGGTGCTCTACCGCTGAGCCACGCCTCCACCCCCTGTATGCACCAATGATAAAGCCCAGGTGTGAGGTAGAGAATTTACACTACTCCCAGAATAATTCTGATATATCCTGGAGGTGATTTCAGCACAAAAATGCATATTCAGAGCTGGGTACCAGTGGTTCAGGAATCCTAGCTACTCAGGAGGCTGAAATATAAGGAACAAGGTTCAAAGCCAGCCCAGAGAGGAAAGTCTGTGAGATGCATATCTCCAATGAACCACCAGAAAACTGGAAGTGGAGCTGTGGCTCAAGTGGTAGAGCACCAGCCTTGAGTAAAAGAGCTCAGGGACAGCGCCCAGGTCCTCAGTTCAAGACCCATGACTGACAAAAACAAACAAACAAACAAAAATATATAGTGTGTGTGAATAAGATGAAAATTTTGAATATTCCTTTTTTTCTAACGAATAGCCCATATATATGTATTTTGTCATATTTTTGGATTGGGGAGTATTTGGGGCATAATTTAATTTATGCACCATAATCTCATGAGCTGCCTGAGAGGTTCTTTATCTGATTTTGGATCTGGAAGAGTATTTTGTGTGTTTTTGTGATTTTTCTTTTTGGCTTGGGTCTGGTATATGGGAAGAACACTACTCTCTTATTTTAAAAAAAAGTATTTTATACTCATTTAAAATAAAATGTCAGGAGGAAAATTTTACAATCACTGGGAGAAGATCAAACACAAACACAGGGGGAGACCTCTTTATATTTTGTCTATGTTTTTCCCAGACTAGAAACTCGAGCTCTTCAATTACAAAGGTTCTGACAGATCAGCTTCCAAATCAATACGTATTGCTTCCGTTTCTTCCCTGTGAGATACTATCACTGGACCATTTTCCTTGCTGGACATTTATTTCAGCATCTCATAATCCCCTTCAGGTTAGATTTTTAAAAACTTAAAAGTTTAACTTTGACGACGAACTTTAAAAGTTAGGGAAGATGGGAATGGTTGTGAGTTCGAGGCCCACCTAAACTCTAGGAAATTTCCATTCCGGCTCTTAATGATGTGGGAAAGTGTTAAGAGACTCAGGGGAGATCTGCAGATGGTAAAGATGTGTCACCTCTTTAATTCCCATGTTGGAATTTGGGGAATCCTGAAAAACACAATCAAGTAGGCATGAACTAATACGTGCATATCAGTTAAAACCTTTCCAAGATCTTATTCCTACTAAAGTGTGACTAGCTGCTTTGTTTTAAGTGTGAAGTCTGCTAAGGAGGTGAAGAAACTCAATCACATGTGCGAAATAGGCGAAGAGATAAGATGATCAGAATTGGGCTTTCTTTCCTCCCATTTGTGAGTTCAAACAAACTTATTCTGAGCCTACGTGGATGAAGGAAGAGACCATTTTTTAAAAAAATGATATTGAACATGGACAGACACGAGTCACGTATCTTTCATGGATGATTGGACTCCTTTCGTTTTCCTCTGGAGGACAGGCACTTAGGAAGGAGGACCGAGGTTCAAAGCCAGCCCGAGCAGGAAAGTCCGTGAGACTCTGATCTCCAATACACTACTCAGAAAAAAGCCAGACGTGCAGCTGCTGTGGCTCAAGTGGTAGAGCACTAGCCTTGAGCAAATGAAGCTCAAGGCCCTGAGTTCAAATTCCAGCAGGACAAAAACAGGCAAATGGATGGTGTGTACAGAAGTGTCCATTGGAGAATTCAGAGAATAATCTTTAAAAAAAAAATACTTGAAAGGAAAACCAGGAATCAGTCTTTATTTCAACACAGCCGTTCCCAAATTTGTTATCTTTTACTTAGCACCAGACACTATAAAAACAGACAAACCTAAGCAACTTTGGAAGGAATCATGTTTAGGTCCTCTTAACTTCGTTCCTTCTTCTTCTTTTATAATCCCTGACAAATTCCACACGGAGTGTTTACCCAGTGTGTAAAATTCAAGTGTTTCTTCTGATAGCACGGGCCGTTCCTTTATTCCCATTCAGCTTGAGCGGGTGTGATGATTGAGACTCAGAATTAGAGCATCCCTCATGAGGGAGCCATTATGCACATTCCTGTAGCCTCAGCTTCCTGAGAAGTCTGTAACAGGTGACCCAAACGGCAGGCTACAACTATTGGTACGACGCCAGACGGCTCACGAGGTAAAGTGATTGCCCGGGGGCACACACGAGGTTCTGAGTTTGAACCCCAGAACTAGATCTCTACACACAACACAAAGCAAATCTTGGAATCAAACTTCTCTTCTTCTGAAATTTAAGTTGTCTGGGCTGTTTCAGGTGCCACAGGAAAGAACACAGAACAGAGATATGGAAATTCTTCTGTCTGTCTGTCTCCTGCCTTTTCCAAACTCAGGGTCCTTTTCTCATCCTTACTTAAGAGAGTTGATTTTACGCAGTCTTAAAACATCAGCTTTCTCAGGGACACCCAAGGAGGATGCTCTTTGGGGAAGAACCCACAGGGCCAGGGTCTCTGCGCCTCCGATCATAGGAAATAATATCGATCCCAATGGACTCCAGGAAATGGACACAAGAGGTCTTATTCTTCTCTGTGGTTTCTGTTTCTTTTTGTCTCCTGGGTGGGTCTCTCTGTCTCTGGGAGGGTGAGGGGGACACAGAAATGGGGGGACAGCGGGGGAAACCAAGGCAGCCATGGTCCTCACTGGACACCAGGTGGAGAATGAACTCTACCACTCACGAATGGGGACGGGAGGGAAACACTGGGGGAGAGAGTGAGGGAAGGGGGGACAGGGTCCACAGAGAAATGCACTCAGGACCTGACTGATGTCACTGTCACCTCTCTGCCTGTCACCTTTGCAATCGCAATAAACATGTATTTTTTAGTTGTAATGAAATAAATCAGCTGACTACCACCATACAAAGCCAGGCTATCAGAGCAGTGACAATCACCAACACGGAGTGGTTCAAATGCTGTATTTCCCATCCCAAAATGTCAGCGGTATTTACCTTCCCCCCCTCAGACCATGTCTTCCCTGTTCTGTATACCGAAGTTCCCCGGAGACAGTGTCCCAAAAGACAGGATGAAGTCACCTCGCAATATAAGATATTCCACCCCTTCAAGGATCTCACAAGACTTTGCCTAGCAAATCCTAAAGTGGAACTCTCAACCTTCCCCAGACTCCCTGAGCATTGGTGTGCTATTCAATCATGTCCACCTGGGAAAGAAAGCCATCACCCATCAGTCAGAGTCCCATCATTTCTAATGAAGAGGAAGGTATGGGAAGTAAAGGGTCAGTTCAAAGGGCGCCGCTTCATTACACGCCACACAACCACCCAGTGAACAGCACTGGGAAACCTTCTCTTCTAGTGAATGCCACAGATACCCAATCCTTGCATGGAGGCGGAACGTGAATCTGCTATAAGCGGAATCTTCTTTTCAAAGTGCTGCTTGTCATACGAAATAGCCCCATTACGAGTCCACGTTGAAAGAAATATACCTACAGCAGAAAATTGCGAGGCTTTTTATCCTAATTCTTTCCCAAAGGGAATGCTGCAGCCGAGTACACAGGAATGCGTTCGCGTTTTACTAAATTTAATTCTGCTAAGTACGGGCAATATGGTTTTGTATTTCCTTTGCCCTCCACAGTGTTAATATTTATAACTAATACTGAGCACAAGTAGTATACTTATAAATAAATAATATAATTAATATTAAGTACAATAAATATGCAGTACAGGAAAATTAATATGTTAATATTTTCATGAAGCTTCTGTCCGTTAAGATAATTTAAATTGTACTTACACCCTGAGCACAGATAGAATGGGTATTAAAAATTTTCAACCATGAACATGTTCTTCATTAGAAAAATCTAATTAACCAAAATACTTTAATAACTCTTAAGGAACTAAGATATATTATTATTACATCTTAGTGTTTGACTAATAAGGCAAAAAAAAAGAAATATCATGTGAGTAAACCTTAGATATTGGAGTTTTATTGTAGATATTTTGCTTCAATGCTTCCTTATTTTGTTCCAGCTTCTCAAAACTGTTCCTATCCTATATTTGGGGTTAACATCTCTTAATAGCTGGGTGCTGGTGGCTCCCGCCTGTCATCCCAGCTACTCAGGAGGCTGAGATCTGAGGATCACGGTTCAAAGCCAGCCTGGGCAAGAAAGTCCGTGTGACTCTTAAACTCCCACGAACCACCAGAAAACTGGGAATGGAACTGTAGCTCAAGGAGTAGAGCACCAGCCTTGAGCAAAAAGAGCTCAAGGAATAGCACCCAGGCCCTGAGTTCAAGCCCCAGGATCAGCAAAAGAAAACAAAAAAAAACAACAGAAAACCGGTGGAATGACCGGCATAGTGAGGTTGGTTTGTGCATCTAATTCTAGCTACTTAAGAAGCACAGAGGGATGAGTTCAAGGCTACCACAGGCTTAGAAGTTCACAAGATGACATCATCTCAACTAATGTCTGGGTGCGGTAGCAGAAGCCTCTGATCTCAGCCCTGAGGGGAGCTCAGCGGCTGGGCACAGTCCAGCTTCAGGACAACAGGGACATACCACAAGAACCTACTTGGGAAATAACCAGCGCAAAAGGGGTTGGAGGCATGGCTCAAGCGGTAAAGCACCTGCCTAGCAGGCACAAGAAGGCCCTGAATTTAATCCCTTGCTCCCTCCCCTTCCCCCTCCCCCACACAAATATGAGGCAAATAACATAGGCAAAAAAAAAAAACCCTTCTCCTTTCCATAATCCTGATATGGAATATTTTTTTAAAAAGGATCCTATGTCTAATCAATAATGCCTTAATATATAGATGGCGAGTTAAAAAAAAAAATCCTCCTGTATTTGTTCCTGTGGGAGAAAAGAATTGTAATAAAATAGAAAAGCCAACAACGTAAACGCTATCCAAAAGGTTGCGTGCCCATCCCCAGAGCTTTAAAACAAAGCAACGCAAACCAACCACACACAGCAGCAGGTCATTAATCCAAGAGCAACAAGAAAATAAAAAGAGCGACTGGCCTCTTGGCTGAACTATTTTTTCACATGTGAAATTTCCTCCCCAACTTCACTATGCAAAGATTTCCGAGATGTTTTCCCCTCTCAACCACCTTTCTATTACAAGGGATCATTTTTTCCCTTTTCCCTTTATTTATTTATTTAAATGGCAAAGATCTGGAAAGTTCTCGCGCGACAGAGATTCTGATCTCCAGGGAAAAAACATTTCTCAGGTTCTTTGCCACGACAAAACTCTATGATGGGAAGTGAAAAAAGACAGAAAAGGAGAAGGAGAAAGACAAAAGACGGAGCAGTTGGTCAGACCTTAATGATTTCATTTGGCATCTGGTCAAATGACCGGGGCAAATGTTCTTTTTTTTTTTTTTTTTTTTTTGGACAAATGTCATTGAATTTTTTATTACGGATGAATATTTAAGATCTCCAGCTCCACTCATTTAAAAGAAGGTGATGTTCCCCTTCTTCTAGGCTCTATGAAGGCTGGGTTTGGAAGGGCTTGGC
This sequence comes from Dipodomys spectabilis, assembly GCF_019054845.1. Classification (NCBI taxonomy): domain Eukaryota; kingdom Metazoa; phylum Chordata; class Mammalia; order Rodentia; family Heteromyidae; genus Dipodomys; species Dipodomys spectabilis. Next base: position 307,776 of record NW_024871108.1, on the reverse strand, counting down.
CCCTCTCTAAGCGTGGGAACAGCTGTAGCATGCAAATGGATCCACTCTACCCTGCTCTCCTCCACACCAATTCCTTCTTGGATGTGAATAACTCAGGTGCTCAGAAACACCAATGCCTCTTGCTTCAAGAGAGAGAGATTAAAAAAAAAAAAAAAGCAGGTGGAATTGGTTTGCTCGCTGCTAGGCAAAAAGAGGTAGAGGGAAATCTCAGTTTCCCAAGCTTTATTTCCAATGCATTTCATTTCTCAGCCTGATTGCAAACGAATGACGAGAGCGAGTCATGTGAAAGTATGAAGTCTGAGCACTGGTGCTCACGCCTGTCATCCCAGCGACTTAGGAGGCTGAGATCTGAGGATCGTGGTTCAAAGCCAGCCTGGGCAGGAAAGTCCATGAGACTCTGATCTCCAATAAACCACCAGAAAACGGGAAGTGGAGCTGTGGCTCACGTGGTAAAGCGCCAGCCTTGAGTGAAAGAGCTCAGGGACAGCGCCCAGGCCCCTGGGGGGCAGGGAAGATATAGCTCAAATTTGAATAATAAATGAAAAGTTTCTGCTATCTGCTAACAGAAGGTCTGTCTTTTTTGTTTTAAATTGTAGCTGAACCCAATTCAGAAGTTTGAGATCCATTTTAAATATTAGACACCAAACATACCAGAAATGTCTTCCTTCCTTCCTTCCTTCCTTCCTTCCTTCCTTCCTTCCTTCCTTCCTTTCTTTACCTCCCTCCCTTCTTCCTTCTTTCTTCCTTTCTTTCTTTCCTTCCTTCCTTCCTTCCTTCCTTCCTTCCTTCCTTCCTTCCTTCCTTCCTTCCTTCCTTCCTTCCTTCCTTCTTTCTTCTTTCTTTCTTTCCTTCCTTCCTTGCTTCCTTCCTTCCTCTTCTTCCTTCCTTCCTTCCTTTCTCTCTCTTGTTCTTTTTTTCTCCTTCCTTCCCTCCTTCCTTCCCGCCTTCCTTTTTATTTTCTTTTTGTGTCTGTTCCGGGCTTGAACTCAGGGCCTGAGCACTGTTCCTGAGCTCTTCAGCTCAAAGGCTGGCACTCTACCACTTGAGCCACTGCACCACTTCCGGTTTTCTAGTGGTTTCTTGGAGATCAGAGTCTCATGGACTTTCCTGCCCTGGACTGGCTTTGAACTGTGATCCTCCTATCTCAGCCTCCAGAGTAGCTGGGATGGCAGACGGGAGCACCAGCACCTGGCTTGTCTTTTTCCCTTTTTCTTTTTCCTAGTCTTCGGAGCAAGAGGTTGAATGAATATCCTATCTGTGTAGATGCAGTGTGAGAGACGGCATGGGAAGTTACTTGAGGACTTTTTGATTCATCGACCAGAAAAATGAGCAAAGTGTGAGAGCTAGAAGCGTGCATGGGAATCTCTGTAGAACCCTTTTGTGCACGACTCAATCCCTGGGTAGGAATCAGAAAACCATTTAGGAGAGACAGAGGAGGAGGAGGAGGAGAAATTATGGACTTGCACCTGACAGGAAACCACTGAGTAGAACCTTCTGGAGACGAGGGGCCAGGAGACCACCAGCGTCTTAAGCTTGAACCTCTTCTGGTGGGTGATAAATTGGAAAATTACCCTAATCTGAATTCTTAAGGAGAGACCAGAAACATATGAAAACCTGCAGGTAGAAACTTTCCATATTGCATATTTCACCAGGCGCCTCTTTGCGCTAGGTGGTAGCTCTCAATTATTAAACACCCTGCCCATTATTTAAGTAGTCACTTTTAATCATCGTATTTCCACATGTATATTTATACCCCCTCCATAATGAAATCTCCCGATGTGTTTTATGGACTGTACACAGCTTTATTCATAAAAATGTAGCCCTCCTGACTAACAGCACATTTTTATTCCACATAATTGTGTGGCGAGCGATAGACATAGATTACGCTAATAGACAAGAGAGCGAGCATGAATAAATAAAAGCAATAGAGAATCCCCAAACCTAATTTCAACAACTATTTTAAATTTCCTTCTTCTACCAAACCTCTATCAGGGTTGTTAAACAAGTAATAAAATTGACCGAGTGGCATCTCAGATCTGCTTTCCTTCCGTAGCTTGCCTACTGGTCCAGAGACATCCACCAGCATAAGAATAGGTTTCTGGCAGGTGGTAGGAGAGGAAAATAAATAAATAAAGAGGGAAGAGAAAGAGGAACTGGAGTAATGCACCATCCACATAATCCACTCATGAATAACAGAGAATTGACTGGAATGAAAGCACTCGGAGAGGGGCTGAAATGAACTCAGTGATCAGTAACTCCATAATGGCTTGATGCCAGCTAAGAGAACTGGCTGTTTTTTACAGTTACCTGGGAAAAGTCCATACTGCATTGCTTTTCTTTTTTACACGATTTAGACTGCACACAGGCATTCAGACTTTGAACCCAGGTTTGTTGGAAATGACAAGTTTTACCTCATGTCCGTGGGGTCTCTCCTTAGGCCCCATAAAGTGTCTCCACGTTTGTAGGAAATCTTAAAAGCTGGGAAGAGGGCACCAAGAAAAGAAAACACCACACACACACACACACACACACACACACACACACACACACACATGAGGTCTTCATAGAGTTATCACTCTTAGCAAAACGCAACACACAAAATACAAGATCATTTCACCCGTGTCACTCATTATGGCTGTAGGAAAATCACCTCCATCCAGTTTCCCAAAGTGTGAAACAATTCAAACAGCAGACAGCAAAATCTAGAAATAATCCCCACCCCACCCCACCCCAACCCACTCAAAGGAAGAAGTGCTCATAGTTAGACTCTGCTTTTTAGGAACACTGAACAAGGGTCTGAAGGTTCCACAAAGCCATTCCTTTAATTCCAACTACTTAATGTTTATAAGTATATATTTTTAAAAAGATGAATCATAGTCATAAGTTGACATGCAGTATTGAAATCCCTTTATGCAGCTACTTTAATAATAATAATAACAAATACATTTCAGAAAAAGAAAAGGTGTTTTTGTGAAAGGGAATCTCCAAACCAATCATCAATGTTCATCGTGAGTCTTAATAATGTGCTTAAATAATAATAATAATGGATCATCATAACAAAAGTTCTGCATATATGTATATTTTGAGACTCTGTGTGGTACATTATTCGAATTCATATTTATGGTCTGAGCCCTAATTTCTCTTCCCACATCTTGTACTTTGATCTCATCTTCTGCTAGACAAGCACCTTATGAAAAGGGGAAAAAAAAATTGGTTTACGTGCTTCAGTAATTAAGAACTAGAAAAGATGCCTTCCCAGCTGCTACTTTTGAAGTCAAGTTTAGTTAGTGGCAAGGTGCCAATTTTCAATTAGAAATAAGCTTTTTTCTTTTTTTACTTAAAAAAATAGCAGGGGCTACGTTATGTCAATAATTCATCTTTGACACATTCTTTAAACAAAATAATAAAAACGACTTTCTTTGTTAGTATCAGGGGGTCCAGATGATCAATTATTCAAGGCTGAGTCCTTTGACAATGGTATATTATTCTGTATTCTTTTTTTTTCCCTCTCAGATTTGTTTATTCATTATTAGTTAGGTCGGGGAAATAAAACTCTCCTTCTGTTTTTGTTGTTGTTGTTGTTTTCTTTTCAAAATATTTAGGAAAACTTTTAGCTAAGGCATATATTTCAGATTTTTGTCTTATTCCCCCCCCCCCAAAAAAATTACTCTAAATGCAGAAATGCAGATATGCAGATACACACTGGAGGAAGTGGTATTAATTCAAGTTAATTTGGTGGTAACAGCACCTTTTATTGTTCCTAGAGTTGTCTTATACTCAGAATGTGTTTATCCAGCTAAGATGGACGCAGAAGCCATTCTTACTTGGTAGAAGCATGTCTATGGAGGAAACAGGGGTGATGTATGCCCTTGGAGTTTGACCTTGACCTTTACTCCTGACGGAGCTAAAGTGGCGAGCAGATATCTCAGCATTTGACCTCTGGGATGAAGGAAGGGCCAATGAAATCATGTGTTGTCCAAAAAGAAATGTGCTCATTGTCCGAAGTAGAGAAATGTCACCCTCCATATGTCACCTTTGTAATTACGATTTAAAAAACTAAAATTAAAAAAAAAAATAGTTGTTGCTGCTGCTGTTCTCAGGAACCAGCTCCCAAGAAATAACATTGATAGGATTTTCCATTACACTGAAAAGAGAAAACATTTTCGTATCTTTCCTTCTTCCATCTTTTATGGTGGCTTGGGAAATGCTACACACTGCTCCAACTGCCACAGCTCTAACAACTTATACCCTTTTTTTTTTTTTTGGTCAGTTGTGGGACTTGAACTCAGGGCCTGGACGCTATCCCTGAGCTCTTTTACTGAAGGCTAGAGCTCTACAACTTTGAACCACAGCCCCACTTCCAACTTTTTGGTGGTTCATGGGAAATAAGAGTCCCAAGGACTTTCCTGCCTTGGGCTGGCTTTGAACCGTGGTCCTCAGATCTCAGCCTCCTGAGTAGCTGGGATGACAGGCAGGAGCCACAGGTGCTCAGCTGCTTCTTCTTCTTCTCCTTCTTCTCCTTCTTCTCCTTCTTCTCCTTCTTCTCCTTCTTCTCCTTCTTCTCCTTCTTCTCCTTCTTCTCCTTCTTCTTCTTCTTCCTCTTCTTCTTCCTCTTCTTCTTCTTCCTCTTCCTCTTCTTCCTCCTCCTCCTCCTCCTCCCCCCCCCTCCTCCTGCTCCTCCTCCTCCTTCTTCTTCTTCCTTCTTCTTCCTCTTCCTCTTTTTCTTCTTCTTCTTCTTCTTCTTCTTCTTCTTCTTCTTCTTCTTCTTCTTCTTCTTCTTCTTCTTCTTCTTCTTCTTTCAGGTGGAAGACTGGGATTTGAACTAGGTACTTGACATTTTGGCTCACTGTCTAATACTCTACCAACTGAGCCATGCCCCCTACCCCACAACTATGGCTGTAGACTTACAGTTATTTCTGTAAGATGGGTAGCTGAGCTTTAATTCCTGGCCAACTTCATCGTGTGTGTGTGTGTGTGTGTGTGTGTGTGTGTGTGTGTGTGTGTGTGTGTGTGTGTGTGCGTGCATGTGTGCCCTGGGGCTTGAACTCAGGGCCTGGGCACCATCCTTGAGCTTTTTCACTCAAGGCGGGAGCTCTACCACTCGAGCCACAGCACCATTTTTGACTTTCTTGGTGTTTCATTCTTTAATGACCAGAGACATTGCTGTCTGGGCTGGTGGAGCACCACGATCCTCTCCATATCGGCTTTCCTAGGTAGCTTGTGGACAGGCATGCTGGGGAGAGAAGAGGTCTTGACACCAGGCAGAAAGCCTGACTTGGCCTTAAATCACAAACTTCCCACTCGGTCTCAGGGAGTAGCAGGGATTACAGGCATGACCAGTGGGCACCCAAGCCGACCTGTCTCCTTTGAAGGAAGTGAAGGAGGGGGTAGCAACAGGTGGTATCATTGGTGGAGGTGCTGATTTGTTCTGTAAATAACCTGACTTTTCCTTTCTTTTACATGTAGTTGTTTCAGAGCCTCTCTCTTCCAAGATTATGATGATCATCCTGCTTTCGGTACGTCGGAGTAGTACAAGTGCTTGGCTGTGTGACTGAAGTTTCTGGAAGTTTCCAATGATAGCAGAAGGCATCAAAGGTGCAAGCAACTCTGCGTTCAGCTCAGAACTCTCCCTGTCTGCATTCCTCCACTTCCTGTCTGCATTCTTTAACTTCCTGTGTGCATTCCTCCACTTCCTGTGTGCATTCCTCCACTTCCTGTGTGCATTCCTTCACTCTGTCTGCATTCCTTCACCTGTCACCCACTCGGACCCCATCTCTCTTGCTCAGCATTTTCTTTTGCTTTATTCTTTCCTAAAAAAAAACCCAATATTATCTGTAAGTAGTTGTGCAAAGGAGTTGCCATTCCACAGCGCGGTTGGAGACGGTGTATGTTGACCCATGTGGTCTCTATTTAACATCTTCACACACCTCCTCCACCCTCGCTGTTCTTAATTTTTAGGTTATGCATTGAATTTTATTTTATTTTTTGCCATTTAAAACACCGTTGATGTACACAATGAATCTCGATCTGACACATCCCTTCCTCCCAGCCCTTCCTGTATTTTTCTCAGACCTGTCGCATATACAGTGCATTCTTGCCTACAAGCATTCTCTCTCTGCCCCCCAACCCCCCAGACATTCTTCTACTCCCCTCTCCTCTTTTTTCCCTCCCCTGACTGGAATAAGCACACTCATTATTTTAAACAACGGGCAGCTATTATTTGAAACAGCAGGATTATGTTAAACAACAAGCAGTGATACACGGATTAACTGAAGTATAATGGAATCTATGGAGAACGCGAGTAGTGTAATTCTTCAGAAAGACTTAAAAGTCAAAGCTTCACCAAAAAAAAAAGAGCACTAGACAATTGCTCAGCAATTTACAGCTACAGAGTTTCCTTAGCTGAATCCAGAGGAGAACTCCAAATTGAGTTTGCTTTGTCATTTGCTATTTACATCTGACCTTTAAGGGCCTTGCTTACATGGTTTATGTATTCCAACACAACCTCTTTTTTGTTTTTTTAAAGCCCAAAACACAAAACAACTACCCAGTGAAATAATCAGTTCGATCATTATTATTTGTTCGGAAATAAATCTGAAACAAACATCTCCTATTATTTTCTAACCATCAGCCTCGTTTTCTTCATAGAAAAAAAAAAGAAAATACCTATTATTAATTTTGCGGGGAGGTGGAGGACAATATTTTGAAATTAGAAGATAGAGTGGCTCTTATTAATGTCTTATAGATTGTTTCCTCTGATAGATTGATTCCCCCCTTCGGTGTATCAATCAGAAGTTAACACAATAGCCAACCTGCTCTCTCTCTCTCTTTCACATACACACACATATACACACGCACATGCACGCACACATTGATCTTGGCAGGCTTATTTACAGTGTTTTGGCAAGTTGCTGATGGACACTTCTCTGGGGTTGTAGCAGGGGTTAATTGCAGTTAAACAATCTGTGACAAGCCACAGTTGGGCCTGTCTGCTAGATCCCAGATGACAGTAATAAGGGAAGAGAGCGGTGGAAGGCTCCATGCTGGAGAGGAGACTCTGGTAGTGGTAGGAAGTTGGAGCAGAGTAGATGAAAGATGTGTGAGGGGGAGGGCACTGTAATTATCACAGGGTGAACACGTTACACCAGGCACTAATGAGTGAAAACAGGGCTGGAGCTCGTGTGGCTGTATCTAGGGCTGTTGAGGAGAGCTGGCCCTTCCTTGTCATCTGTAATGTGGATGCCCTTCCAATCGCCAAGGAAGAGAACCCTGGGATCCTCCTCGCCACCTTTGTTCCTGAAGTTTCCAGGAGAGAAGGGAAATGCAAGCCAAAGGGGCCGGAAGTCCATGCAATGCGCTCAGTGGTTCCATTTGGTAAGAATAGGTCTTTTATAAGATGAGTAGCAGCTCCATGCTGCTTGCTTCTCCCACAAAGAGCCAGTTTGCAATTCGAGAAGGAACACAGAACTTTGGAAACAGTGTGTATGTGTGTGTGTGTGTGTGTGTGTGCCAGTCCTTGGGCTTAAACTCAGGGCCTGGGCTCTGCTTCTGGCTTTTCTGGTGGTTCATTGGAGGTAAGAGTCTCATAGACTTTCCTGCCTGGCTTGGCTTTGAACTGTGATCCTCAGATCTCAGCCTCCTGAGTAGCTAGGATTAAAATCATGAGCTACCAGCACCTGGCTTACAACTACTTTTTTGTCAGTTCTGGGGCTTGAACTCAGGGGCCTGAGCACTGTCCCTGAGCTCTTTAGCTCGAGGCTGGTGCTCTACCACTTGAGCCACAGTGCCACTTCTGGTGGTTCATTGGAGATCAGAGTCTCACGGACTTTCCTGCCCAGGCTGGCTTTGAACTGCAATCCTCAGATCTCAGCCTCCTGAGTATGTAGGATTAAAGTATGAGCCACCAACATCAAGCTTACAACTACTTCTTTTTAAAAAGAGTGATTTTATATTATCCCTAATAATATCTAAGTAAGGTTTATCTTAAAATAGCAATAGATACGAAATGTCTCTGAAATTGTCCGATCTGCTGCAATTTGTTTCTACATAGTTGGCAAAACTTTCAAACATTTTTTCCCCCTTTGGACTCTTTTTCCTTCATTTCCATCATGTAGCTTGCTTAATATTCATGATTCCAGTAGAACATGATTCATAACATTCTACCTAATTCTTTTCAATAATGCCATTATCTTTTAAAAAAATTGTTCAGTTCCTAAGAATTGAGTAACAGTAGGGTGCCTGTGGCTCCTGCCTGTCATCCTAGCTACTCAGGAGGCTGAGATCTGAGGATCACGGTTCAAAGCCAGCTTAGGCAGGAAAGTCCATGAGACTCTTATCTCCAATAAGCCACCAGAAAACCAGAAGTGGAGCTGTGGTTCAAGTGGTAGAGTGCTCACCTTGAGCACACCAAAGCTGAGTTAGACCATGAAACCCCCAATTATGGAATAGCACCCCATATTTATCTTCGGTTGGTATTTCCATTCTCGAATTGAATTCATTTTGAAAACACAAACTCATGTTCCTCCTTCAAGACTGTGGGATATTGGCCTATTATTTTATGTCACAGATAGAGTGGTTGATGGAGAGCATAACTTTGGAGATCTTGAATGTACTGTAGGTCAATGTCTACCACGCAATGCACACCATCATTTCAGCTTTCCATTACGTTACTTTCTTTTTTTGGGGGGGGGGGGTCTGGTCATGGGGCCTGAACTCTGGGCCTGGGTGCTGTCCCTCAGCTCTTCAGCTCAAGGCTAGCGCTCTACCACTTGAGCCACAGCGCCACTTCTGGCTTTTTCATTTTGCTTATGTGGTGTGAGGAATCGAACCCAGGGCCTCAGGCATGCAAGGCAAGCGCTCTACCACTGAGCCACCTTCCCAGCTCCCCTTACGTTACTTTCTTCCACAGAACAGCAGAATGCCACTGGTGGGTAGAATTTTACCAAGTGACTGAAAGAAACCATTTTGTACAAAAGCAAATGGTAGATTTTTTTTTTCCTTCCCCACCAAGCCCCTCCCTTTCTAAGGAACTAGGAAACATATGAATGGAGCAAAACTCAAAATAATTTCATACCCATCTTTCCAGTGGCGATTTTGAACTATATCAGCTTTAGCCACGCATTTCCCATCTCTGCAACTCCAACCGTTTTAACGGTTGGTATATATGGGGAAGGGAATTTTGCAGGTTTGGGGCACTGGCTTTCTTTATTATCATGGATGACATTAATTACGAGAAATGCTTGTCATGAGCTTCATCTCAGGAGGCTGAGATCTGAGGATCGTGGTTCAGAGCCAGCCCGGCAGGAAAGTCCGTGAGACTCTGATCTCCCATGAACCACCAGAAAACCGGAAGCGGCGCTGTGGCTCAAGTGGTAGAGCACCAGCCTTGAGCTGAAAGAGCTCAGGGACAGCAACCAGGCCCTGAGTTCAAGACCCAGGACTGACAAAAAATAAAATAAAATAAAATAAAAATCTCTGTCTCAGTACGAAGGGGCTGTAGAAGCTCCAAGTCAGTCAATACAAATTCCATTGCTTTCATCTCCTTTTCATTTAAAAAAAAAAAATCAGTTTCCCATTTTTCTCCCATGTAGCTACAATTTGTTTTTTTGGGGGGCCAGGGAAGGTGTTTCTTAGGTATTCAAGCATTTCCAAAATGGAGGCTCAAGCTGAGAATGAAGTTTCAAGAGACGAAAGCAAACCAGATGGGAGAATCTTCGTGTATAAGCCTTTGCCAGAGTTGCCATGTTGGTTTGTAATCAGTGGGCCTTAGCATATAAACAACTGCTCCAAAAATAAATTGAGGAGACACAAAATAATTCATGGATATCCTGTCGGAGTTATTCCATGTGACTACTGACCACAAAGAAAAAACAAAAGCAAAAATCAAAAACACAAACCTCCAGCCAACAAGTTGGCATAAATGGCTCCTTGTTTTTGGGCTACTCCAACTACTAAATTTTTATTTTTCTACATGGCACTCCAAGTGATATGAAGTTTGTTTTTATTTGTTGTTGTTGTTGTTTTTTATTTTGTCAGTCATGGGGCTGAACTCTGGGCCTGGGCGCTGTCCCTCAGCTCTTCAGCTCAAGGCTGGCGCTCTACCCCTTGAGCCACAGAGCCACTTCGGACTTTTTCTGTGTATGTGGTGCTGAGGAATCGAACTCAGGGCCTCATGCATGCAAGGCAAGCACTCTACCACCTTCCCAGCCTGATAGGAAGATTTTTATGACTTCATGTCTCCAGATAATTTATGCATTCTGTTGATCAAGTGCTTCTGTTGGGGAGATCATGAGTTCCATAAGGAAGACAGTAAAAATAAAAATAATACTCTTCGGGCAGTATTGGCCATTATTCATGGGGATAAGAACCATCACCTAAAAAAAAAAAAAAAGGAAGATTTCCTCTCACTCTTCCTTTATACAACACCTTGCCCCAGGCATTTTTGCGTTGACCTTTTTCTTTTATGAAAACTTTCTCAACCACTGTGAACTAGCCCAGGTTATATACCTGGCCTTCTATTTCATAATACTCTAGGGAGTCAGCGATACCCTATTGGACAAAGAGATGCTTTTTTAGGTTTTTTTTTTTAATGGTGGAAACACTGAGCTTTAAAGAATCTCACTGATTTTTTGTTCTTAATGAACCCGAATGTGGTTCACTGACAGCTTACCCCTAATCAAGTATTTCATAATTAAGGAAGTTATAATTTGCTAACAGGGCTCACTGTGGCCGCCTGTAGAATAAGACAATGTGCTTTTCCATTCCCTACTGAGCTTAATTCCCTGGTAACCTTATTGGAAATGTGTATGGGCTACAAAACTAAAGATTAACTGTCCAGGAGCCTGCTTCCTGAAGCTTACTTGAAGATTAAATCAAATGGCAGGCAATATATATTAGTTAATACCGCTTTCTTATAGTCATCTCCCATGCTGTAACAGGATAATAGCAAGCCATTGACACTTTATAGCTGGGTTTTTTTTTAAAAAAAAATTATATATAACAGATTTTTCTAAATGGGAAATAGTTTTGTACTCCTGGTGAAATGGAAATGAATAATTTATCCCTTCAACACCCACAGTCCCTTCTACCTTTTTTTTTTTTAAAACACACCGAATGAAAGTTACCTAATTACGCATTTACTGTCGTTAACAAACCGTTCAGCCTTTAAAAAGAAAAAAAAAAGTGAGTATTATTCATTATCTATTTATTGCATAACAAATGCCAGGAAAAGAGGGCGTTAAAAGATGAGTTGGGAAATGCCAGCCGAGGAGACGGTAATTAAATAGAAATCAGTTCAAATATGGATCTAGCAACACGAGCGACGGATTTCTGTTCCACACGTCAGAGACAGAAGGAGAGAGATGTTCTGCTTTAAAAAAGAAGTTTTTACATGTGAACACTGTTATATATTACAGACTGTGGTAGACAATTTGCTCCAGGGAAGTTAGAATGAACTTGTGACTTTGAAATTATGTAATCATTTAATCACAATCAAAAAAAAAAAAAAAAAAAAAAAAAAAAGAACCTCGGGGAAGGGAGGGAGGGAGGGGATGGTAGGGGGAAAACAATGGACGGGGTAACAATGTTCAAGAGGAAGTGTACTCATAACCTCACTCATGTAACTGTGACCCTCTGTATAGTAGCTTTACAATAAAAAAAAAAAAAAAAAAAAAAAAAAAAAGAAGTTTTTAAAAACAACCCCCCTCCCACTCTGTATTTAGAACGCCTCTCAGAGAAGGTAAAGCGTGAGCAATCCTTCTAGAATGCATCCAAAGCACCGGTGGCATTCCTACACAGAAATCCATACTGCCCATGATTTTAATTACGGTGCTGATTGAAATTGACATGGCTTTTGATGAGTGATTCCACTCTGGTTACTTCTTCTTTTTATTTTTTATGCCTGATGCATGTACAGTCGGATAACTCAACTATCTCCCTGCCAAATTGTGCAGAAGACATTTTATTTGTAAGTGCGGACTGGAGAGAGGAGAAAGAGAGAGAGAGGGAGGGAGAGAGAGGGAGGGAGGGAGGGAGGGAGGGAAGGAGGGTGTAAGGTGTAATTAAAATGAACTGGAGATGAATCACAGAACAACACAACTTTATTCAGAAGTGAAATTCAATTCACTTAACTCAGGGTCATCTGAGTTATAAATGACAGTCTGTCTTGATATCCAAGGGATATCTTTACATTACAGTTCTGTAAAGCCTTCCTTTCTATACTATTAACCTCTCTCTCTTTCTCTCTAAATATATATATATATATACACATAGATACACACATACATAAATATTTATATCTATATATACACATACCTATGTGTGCATATATATTGACAGAATGAATTTATTAAAGAATAAGAAATAATAGATGCGTATAGTCAGCAAAAATAGTGCACTAGATCAAAGGAGGATCTTCGTGAAGTTAGACTCTGCTCTTCCTTCTCCTCTGCTGTGTCTCTCTGGCCACTAAAGGCTAACAAGCTGCTTCCCCTCCCCACTCCCCAGGAGAGGAATGCTTTGCTGCCAGAATGAAAAGTCCTTGTCACTGAATCGGACCCTCATCTGCATCTTTTCCTTGCACAACTAGTATGTCTGTGTCCTACCAGGGCCTCCTACCGCTCCCAGAGTTTCTCTGCCTCTTGTGGGTGTATTAAGATTTCAGCCTTCGGGGCCCACCCAGAGCTGGCCACTTCCCACGCTGTCTTTTTAACAAGGCTACCGGGGAACCGCTGGTTCGAATCTCCCCCCCGCCTCCACAGTCCTCAGATGGCCCTCGTGTGATGAACTAGAGCGAATGTCTGGACTCTGCCTGTCATCCTGGCTTCTTGGGAGGTGGAGGAGGGAAGATCCAGGAGTTTGAGGCCAGCTTGGGGGGCGGTGGGGGGCGGTAAGATCACATCAAGGTCCGAACTGAGAAATGAATACAGATTAAAAAAAAAAGGTTGGGTAGTGACAGCTGAGTCCTCCTGTCCATTCCCAGTATTCCCCCCACACCAAAAGAAGAAAAAGACAAAAGAAGAGAAAAGGTTAAAAAGAAGGAAAAAAATGGGGGGGGGGGGAGAGGGAGGAAGAAGAGAGAGGAAAAAGAATAAGAGAAGAAAATGACAAAGGAAGAGGGGGAGAAAACCAATCTGGAAGTGAAGCCCCGTGGCTCTGTCAGGAAACTCTTTTCCTGGTGTTGTAAGGGAACCACCCAATCAACGAAAGTTTTCTAAATGAGCTTGGCATTGGGTCTCTGGGGATGGAAGATGGGCATCTCACGCATGCTCACCCCAAGTTCTGCCACTGGGGCCGCGCCCCCCCCCCCAAAATTGATATCTTGTCTCCCCAGGGAGTTCTGACATGTCTCCTTGGTATGAAAAGAAATCTGCAAACACTTGAGGTGTGAGAAATCCATCTTGCCATAAAAAGAAAAAGAAAACAAAAGAAAAGATACGTTGAAGCAGTGACCCCGAGGTCACTCTTTCCTAGAGGAAGAAATTTGTACCCGCATTAAATTAGTCATCTCATTAGACGATATGGTTGGAAAGAAATACTTCAGGTGGACTAGAGATCCTGTTCAATCGCCCTGTCCCCTGCCCAGAAAACCTGTTGGTATCTCTCGTATTTGCTGATTCCCTCCAGCTAGGATGAATTAGGAATGATAAATGAGCATAAATAATAAATAGTCTTCCTCTATGCCCATGGTCCCAAAGTATGGCCCTCTATTTAATTCCTCCATATATATATATATGCATATCTATTCATATATATATTATTGTAGAGATGCCCCATGACCGACAAATTTAATCATAATGAAAAACATTAAATTCAGTGGGATGTTTTGGTTCAATCGCTATTGGGTAACTTTCAACTTCTACTTAGTTTTGTTGTTGTTTCCTACTTAAAATACTATTTTTAAAGAAATAACCTGGGACCACCTTGGGACTTCTTCCGCTGGTTTTGTTCATCTGGTCATCTAATTTATCTTTTTTCCCTGTTCAGAAATGATCATTCTTTTTTTGGGGGAGAGGGGGGTCCAGTTGTGGGGCCTGAACTCTGGGCCTGGGCGCTGTCCCTCAGCTCTTCAGCTCAAGGCCAGCGCTCTACCACTTGAGACACAGCACCACTTCCGGCTTTTTTCTTTTTGCTTATGTGGTGCTGAGGAATCGAACCCAGGGCCTCTGGCATGCAAGGCAAGCGCTTTACCACTGAGCCACCTTCCCAGCCCCTTATGGGATCATTCTTAGACTGCCTTTTCTATGTGAGCTAGTCCTGGGGCTTGAACTCGGGGCCTTGCGTTCTTGCTCGTGGCAGGCGCTCTACCCCCTGAGCCATACCAAAAGTCAAACCCATTCCTTGGCTAATTAGAGCTCGGAGTCTCCCGATTATTTTTTAAAACCACCATCTCAGACCTCAATCTCATGAGCAGCTGAGATTACAGGCATGCTGACACCTGACTCTCTTATTCTCTATTCGATGCGTCATTTCTTGATTGTACATGAATAAAATACCTCCAAGGTGGGTTCTGGGCAGGGTGGGGTGGGCAGGATGTACAGAAATAGATCTCAGAAAAATTCAGGTATCCCAACTAGCAGGGGTGAACGTGGTGTTTAAAATAAGAGGAGCAACAGAAGCTACCTCAGATGTGGGCAGAGCCTGCGCTGGATCTTCAAAGCAGACATGGCAACTGAAAACTAGAAAAAGGGATCTAAAAAAAAGATACGTTTTAGAAAACAAATAGCTGGGAGAGCAGATCTGGGGTTGTTTGCTCCGACATTGGGGGGCAGGTTACAGATCCTAGGAACAACACTTAACATCCACCAGTGCATTTTCCTTGATTGTTTTCTCTTCCACCATGCTGGTGGAACAACGCCTGTCACCCTAGCTACTCAGGAGGCTGAGATCTGAGGATCGTGGTTGGAGGCCAACCAGGCAGGAAAGTCCGTGAGACTCTTATCTCCAGTGAACCACCAGAAAACCAGAAGTAGAGCTGTGGCTCAAGTGGTAGAGCTCCAGCCTTGAACCAAAGAAACTCAGGCAGGGACAAAGCCCAGGCCCTGAGTTCAAGCCCCAGGTTCAATGAGTGTCTACTTAGTGTTTTTCCTGTTGTTTAACTCAAAATCAATTCTGTTCCTTACTTAGGCGATGAGAATATCAACAATTCTGACCCAAAGCACCAGATTTAATGTGTGGGATGTCAGCAATCCAAATTCTTTCCCTTACTTTCTTCCCTCCCTCATTCCCTCATTCCCTCATTCCCTCCCTTCCTCCCTCCCTCCCTCCCTCCCTCCCTCT